>NC_133772.1:91273813-91335197 GCF_003597395.2 Chelonoidis abingdonii
GAGGTGCTCTGTGGGATAGCTGCCCACAATGCACCACTCACAACAGTGCTGCAAATGCTGCAAATGTGGACACACTGCAGCGCTGGTTGCTGTCAGTGTGGACACACTGCAGCGCTGGCCCTACACAGCTGTACGACCACAGCTGTAACTACCAGCGCTGCAAAAATGTAAGTGTAGCCATATCCTGAGGCTAGAACAGTCTCTGTACCATATACAACTCATCAATCCATCTGCAAAGGATCAAGGAAATATGAAGGCTCCAGATTACCTTAAAGTCTTCAGTCCCTTGGTTAGGATGCTCCCATCAGGATATGTCCATAGTCCAGAGGCTGGAGCAGGAATCAAAGGCACTGTTTAAAAACCTTAGTCCCCCCCACCCTCCCCTCATGAGGACTCCTGAACAACTTCACAGCACAATACATATGCTAACAAACTTAAACAAAACCTTTGTTTAAGTTTGTTAGCATATGTATTGTGCTGTTAAACCCATATGAAGAATGAATGCTCTACCTAGCTGAGTTCTGCTCCTTTAAGGAGCAGCATGCAGTCTTCTCCCACCTCCCCGAGGGGGTGGCTAGCTTTCCCAAGTCTTTCCAGTACCCCATACCTGGTAAAAATCTCTTGCCGGTACTGTGTACTGGAGTGTACCACCCTGCTTGCACTCCTGCTGGCAAGGAGACTATTTCTGTGGAGATGAGTTAGCAACTGGTCATTTCTGCCAGTTCCTTGTAGGAAAGCAGCTCACAAGTCACCAAAGATATTAATTTGACAGGTCTGAGAGAGGTGAACTCTTTACTACTGCTATTGCTCCTGGAAATGCTATGTGTGTGTGTTATTACCCAACTTGGGCATTGATCCCCCTTCCCCTCAATTTATGAGTCTTCTTCCAAAAAAAAATCAGAAAGTTAAGTTGATCAGTCAGGAGTTGGCAAAAACTAATAGAAATTTGATCGTTTCTGTCAACTCCAATTGTTAGCATGCTGTCTGCCTGCAATTCCTGTCACTGGATTGCTATTCATTATTAATACTGAAACCTATATACCATCCTCCATCATCATATATACATCTTCAGTAATACTCCTTAACTCTTTTACAGCCTCTGTTATCTGAGGAGCTCAAAGCTCTTCACAAAGTTTGGCAGTATGATGGCAAAGAGGGATGGGGCGACTTGTCTCTAATGTCACAAACCCACCATTCAGGAATACTCATACTTGTCTGCTATGGACTACCATGTATTTACTTTCCTAAAAGACACAGAAATGTAGGGCTGGAAGGGACCTCAAGAGGTCATCTAGTCCAGTCCTCTGCACTGAGGCAGAACCAGGTATATCTAGACTATCGCTGACAAGTGTTTGTCCAACTATTAGAAACCTCCAATGACGGGATTCCACAGCCTCCCCTGGAAGCCTGTTCCAGACCTGAACTATCCTTTGTGGCAAGGCACTTCTTTCACCTCATTGGCCTCACCATTCCTCCCTTTGGGCAGGGGCGCTAGAACAGTTTTTATAGAGGGAGTGCTGAAAGCCATCAAACCAAACTCTAAAGCCTGTATATAATGGAAGCCACTTCAAGCAAGGGGATGCTGCCCCTTGTTCCAGCATCTATGCCTCTGGGAGTGGAGCAACCTAGAAGGAGTGAGTCTGACACCAGAGACGTCTTCTCCCCTAGGTTTATTTTTTGATAATTTACAAAGTGGCCCTCAGGGTAGGCCCAAGTAGTACTCTTCAACCAAACAGAAAAACAAATGCCTAACACAAAAAGGGAATACATTTCCCTGCCCCACTCTCCAGGCTGTTACCTTATTAGGCTGGGTACTGTATGCCAGTCCTTCCCCAAACAGGTAGTTAGCTGGGTTGCTTCCCCTCTAGAGAGGAGGGCAGCCTTTCCTTCAGAAGATACTCTTTTTTTCCTGCTGCCCCTAACCCTGCTGCAGCTGGTCTCTCATTTCTCCGGCCTTTGACTCATATAGCAGAAAGGGGAGAGGGTTAAAGGTCACAGACAGCCCTTAATTGGACTCAGGTGTCTTTAGTTAACCGTCAGTTCATAGGGAAAAGGGCCTTTACCGTTCTAGGGTTGAGATACCTGCCTTCCTCCACTTTCTCATAACTGTTAGGTCTGACTTTGTCACACTTTATAGTTAGGAAATTTTTTCCTAATATCCACCCTAAATCTCTCTTGCTGCAGATTGAGTCCATTACTTCTTGTAAAATAAAATCCCCCGTTGACAGAGGCAGATTGGAACACTATGCTGGCTTTTTTCAATTTCAGATTTCTGCCCTGGGTTGGCACAGTTCCTGCAGTGCTGCTCAGATTCAAGGACTATAACATAGCCTCAGACATGCTCTAGCTCAACCAGAAGGTATGAGCTTGATGCAGAAATCACTGAGTGGAATTCTTTGGCCTGTGTTTTATCGGAGGTCAGACTAGATTATCATAATGGTACCTTCTGGCCTTGGAATCTATGAATCTATAATCTATCCAGGGTTGTTTTTTTTCGTTTAGCCTTGCGGCTCTTTTCATCCCTGCCTGAACCCTAAAGAACTTTTCTCCACCACTTTCCTTGCCTGTACCTTCCTTGCCAAAATTGCAGTCACCATCTTGCCAGCTGACACACTGGATGAGATTCCCTTTGGAGCTTATCAAGGTCTTTCCTTAACACGTCAGATGTGTTGCCACTGAATGGCTCTTCCAGAGCCTGATCCAAAGCTCACTGACATCAGTGGAAAGGCCCCCATTTGCTTCAGCTGACTTTGGCTCAAGCCCATGGAGAAGTACTGTGGTCCTACAATGCATAGTAATGGTTGTAAGGTTGGGAGACATTTCTGAAGAATGTTGCAGTATTTTGTTAGGGGATGCAATTCCACCTCATTGGGGTTGGATGGCTGCCACTAACTCAATGATGGGCAACATACAGCCCACGGGCTGCAGGTTGCCCATTGCTGCTCTAACTCATCCCATGTTTCTTCATGGGATGGGGAGAAAGTGGCACGTCTCAAAGAGCAAGTCAGAATTTCTGATAGAAATGTGAAAAAAAAAACAATGGACCTTGGGCCTCCCAGGTTGTACCTAACCCTTATATAGCCCTTTTCACTTATAGATTGCAAAGCTGGGCTGTATTATTAACCCCATTTTATAGAGGATGACACCAAGGCACAGGAAGCTGGAGGTGCTTGTCAAAGGTCCCCCAGCAAATCTGTGGCAGACCTGGGACTAGATCCCAGCTCTCCTGGTACCCTGTCCAGTGCTTTATTCACATGCTGTGGCTGCAGGTTTCTGGAGCTTCTGCATCCCATTTTTACTCATCTACCTGCCAGATATTTTTTAAAATTTACATATTTTCCTTTATAGCTATACAGCCAAATAGCACCTACACAGTTCAGGGGAAATACGGTCAATTTCATATCTATCTATCTATCTAAACTGCTGCTGTCATGCACAGCATTTAAAAATACCTGCCCTGACATTAACCTAGTTACACACCCAATGGAAAGAAGCAAGTTGGCCCACATCCCATTTGTAATCACATTCTGCCATCACCTCCCTCCTACCTGCCCCAAATGAGCAGAACTTGTGGGAGGTTTTTCAGAGGAACACACTGAAATGCAGGATGGGAGATGTGCATATGAGAAATGTCACTATCCCAAAGGTGTTGGTGGGTGCAGGGCTGGCGCTTCCATTTAGGCAACCCAGGTGGTTGCCTAGGGCACCAGGATTTGGGAGGGTGGCATTTTGCCACTCTTGGTGGCAATTCGGCGGCGGGGGGGGTCCTTCCGCGTTCTGGGTCGTTGTCGGCAATTCTGCGGCGGGTCCTTCACTCATTCCGGGACCCGCCGCCGAAGTGCCCCGAAGACCAGGAGCACGGAAGAACCCCCCCGCCACAGAATTGTCGCTAACGTCTGGGAGCACGGAAGGACCCCCACCTAGGGCGCCAAAAACCCTGGCGCCGCTCCTGGGTGGGTGTCATGTCTTATCTCGCTTTTTCTTTCATTTTGTTGTCATTTCAGTCTCCTGCAATTCTTTCCCTTTTCTTCTTTTTTTCTTCCACACCTTTTTCTTACTGCTTTTTTATGTCTAGCCTGTTTTCATCCTCTCTCTCTGTTTCTCTCATTGCAAAACTATCCTTTTGTTTGAGAAGCCAGAAGAACAGCATCCCTTTCCTGGTCTGTGTCCTAATCCCTCTCCCCAGCCTCCTTCTATCTTGTTCCTTTGTCCTTTCTATCCTCTTTCTTTCTCTGTTTGATTCTTACCTCTTGCTTTACCTCCCCGTTTTCCTCTGGGGTTCTCTTTCCTTGCTCTCCCCTGGTCCTTTCCATGGTGTTTCTTCTCCTTTCCCCTCTTTCTCTGATATTCCCACTCCATGCTGTCCTCTCTCCCATTCTCTTTCTTTGCCCTCCTCTTCCCTCACTGTGTTTGCTATTTTCTTTTGCTGCTCTCCCCAGCTCCGTTTCCTCCTACCACAATGATTCAGAGAGGTGTCCTGCTCAATAGGCCCGTTTTAAAAACAGATACCCTGGAAGAAGAAAAAAAAAAAGGCCTGGCTCTGGAGAACTCAACTAGAAATGTCAGATCTTAGTGTGAGGCAAATTCTCATGTAAAGGAAGGACCATCATTTTATAACAGTGGCATTTTCTAGGCAGGCAGTGAAATAGATATCGCATATCAGGACAAATGATATAGTTATTCACAATAATCTATGTTACCTTAAGGTTAAGGTTGCTCTGGTGCTTTTACTATCAATTCAATCAGTAAATAAATCAAGGACCTTACTAGTGTAGTATTACCACCCAGAACGAGCTTCATCTCCCACTCAAACATCATAACACCCACAGGCAATCAGAGACTCTTCACCCCTTTTCCAGAGACTTCATTTTGCTTCCCACCCACAGCAACCCACAATGCACCCCGCCAGTTCCTCTCAATCACACGCAAAAGCACAAGCTTAACTACAGTCTCAGAGAGAGGAGGTTACCTTAGTGATGAATTCACTTTCACTGTGAGAGTATAGCATGTTCTTATCTCTGAGCAAGCCAAGGTCACAGTGAAACTTGTGGTGTCTGTGTGATTTACAGGGACTGGATGTGTGTGTATAGGGGGTTGGATGTGGGAAGAGAAAGTGATTTTGTTGTGAAGGTGAATCATGTGTGAAACAGTACCTGATGCTGTAGCCTGCTTCCTGTGCTGGCTGGTGTATAAGGAGCTGGTGACCCATCAGACTGTGGAAGAGGAGAGCTGCTGCACTACTGCTATGGTTTCAGAGCAAAGGATTCCTTTCCCAGAGGAGAGCCACAGGAGGTCTGTCTGGTGTGGAGAAAGCAATGTACCATTGCTGCACTGCCTTTGCTTTCTCCCGTGCTCATCCCCACACCCACTGCCATGGCCACTCCCCCATCATGGCAGCAACATCCTATGCCTCCTTCAAACTCCTATGTCCTGCCCCCTTCCCCTAAATCACCACCACTCACTCCCACTTTCACACAGACTTTGACTTATTACTCTCTTTGTTCCCCTCCATACCTTGGTTTGCTCCCCCAAACTCCAATGTAGCCTGACTCTTCTCGCTTCTTAGGGGACTAGTAGGTAAGTGCCTAGTTCAATGGTGTGGTGAATGTCACTTTTCATGTCCATCAGCCTCTGGCAAATTCTAGTAATAACAACATGAAAACTTTTCTTGTTTAAGTTTCATTACTTAGCTTATGAGCTAGAGATTGCAAAGATGAGTTAGGGTGTGAACTTCAAAGCCTGTGTGACATTGATATTTTAAGTTAGGTGTTAGCTCGAGACCGATTACAACTAAAATTGTTTGTCAGAAGATGGGCTATCTGCAGGTTCTACCCCCATATCCACATCTATTAACAGTGTTTAGTAGTGAATGAAAACTTAGGCAGGATAAGGATGCAAACAAGATAACATTTATTACAGCAACAGATGATATAATAAGGCAAAGACCCCAACTAAACTGGTAAACAATAGTAAAGAATGACTTGGTTGTTAACAGGTGTTATGTGGGTATGAAACCCAGAGTCCCAAAACCCTTATTATAATTGCTAGGGAAACTGAGGAAATGAGTAAGGGTAATTACAGTACCATCTCTCGTGGGCACAGGGGAGATGCAGATGTTGACAGGGACGAGGGGTAGGAACACAGGATCAGGAACAGGAACACCGGATACACAGATGATCACTCAGGTAAGTAAGTGGCCTTCCTTCTTTTAGATCTTCTTTCTTCTATTCTTGATCACAATGTCCTGCGTTTGGTATGCGGACTGGTCATTGTACGATATTAAGACAGGTGCGTGCAGGTAAGTCCTTACAGAGAACTGGATGGATCCCAAGAGTTCACCCAAATCTTGGTCTGCTCTGGGGCTGCTATCAGCAGGCTGTATGTGTGCGAGACTGACTGCCACTCTGATGGACAGCCCAGAGTGATGGGAGCACCACCCTTAAGTAGTCTGCGATTGCCGGGCAGACTTAGGCTGTCACATGGCCCTACCTTTCCCTCTCTTTGGAAAAAGGCACCAAACACTCAGTGAAGGAGGGTTCCCAGTAAGGAGGATTAGTTGTTCTTTTATGAATACAAGATGGAACAAAATGTAACCTAACATAAGGGGCCCAAATAAATGAGAGGAAAACAAGGCAGTATTTCAAAAAAAGGAACATTTAAAGCGCAAACATTATTAAATCATGTTCTTAAAAAGTACATAGAAAATTCAGTTGTTCTCTGAAGAGTTGCTGTGTCAAATCTGGAGACTAAATGAAGTCTTTAAACTGTAAAAGTAAGGGATCTAAGGCTCTGTTCTTACAATTTCTTGTATGCAGTGGAATTGTTGTGTCTTCACGGAGCCGCACTGACATCAGAGGGGCCGCACAGGTGGTGCATTCTGCCTGCGTACCCGAAGTTGCAGGATCAGAGTCTTAGGGTATTGTCTACACAACAAGCACAGTAGTGGCATGGCTGTGGCTCCGCAGCTACATCACTTTAGTGCTGTAATGTAGACACTTGCTACAGCAACAGAATGGGTTTTTCATCGCTGTAGTAATTCCACCCCCTGAAGAGGTAGTAGCTAGGTTGATGGAAGAATTCTTCCATTGATCTAGTGGTGTCTGCAGTGAAGGTTAGGTCAACCTAACTACATTGCACAGGGCGCAACATTTTTCACAGCCCTGAGTGACCATTGCTAGGTCACCTACCTTTTAGGTGTAGACCGGGCCAAGCGTAGGAAGAGCCAAACCATTTTAAACATCCATTATGAAAAGCACACTAGACATCTTGTTCCAGGAGAGTGCTGGTATGATCTCTGTAATGAGTGCTGAAAACAGTCTGGCTTTTTTTATACTAATGTCCAAGCAATTTTCACCCCTGCCCACCAAAGATTGTTTTCCTACTGCAGTGATGCAATGTCATGTTCTGCCATAGAACAACCCTATCAGCCTGAGTGGCTTTTATTTTAGATTAAAACAATGACAAGAACAAAAGGAAAGGTTCCATGAGGGAGCACATATCTGAGGCTCCTCTGTAGAGTAGAGGAACTCTGAGAACAAAATGACTGCTTTCTGCACACAGGCAGAGTTCTAGAGATTTAAAGGTACAGTACACAGAGGAAAAGGCCGAACAGTTTCAAGCTATATATGCCACAGACGATCTAGAGGTGCCATTCTCTGGGAGGAGATGATGAACTTCCAGCTACATAATCACCCCGTGAGATGATCTCAGTTAATGATCCCATTTCGCTGTTTGACAAGAGCAGGTAACATCCAGAGTGACTTGACTAATGTTTTCTCTTCAAGTTTTTAAAATTAGGCACACGCTTACATACCTTGCTGAACCAGGACCCATGAGGATTCAGCTGTGTCACCTCAAGGTTATTCATTGAACAGATTTCCTCTGGAGCTGTTTGCAAATGCGGGCATTGCTAGATCAGTCTTCATAAAAGATAGAAATATTGGCAGCAGAAAGGCATTTCAAAGTAAAGGAAAGCATACGGTGTGAATTAAATGATATACACTTCAGCCATTTCCTTATGGAGCGAAAGGAGAGTGTAAGGGTATTTCCTGGGGGAAGAACGTCATATTTAGCGGTGTGCTGCCTTTACACAAAGCGGAGATAAAATTCCCTAAAAGTTGAGCATTTCCAGCTCTAACAAGGCTGTTACTGGCAGAAAGATTATAGCTTGTGGACCTTTTGGAATCACAAATGAGTTTACACGTAGGCTGTGAGTTCATTTGCCACAGAGAACAAAGTCACAGTAGAAAGGATCAAGGAAGTTTTTCCTGATCATGTTATTGTTTCACATGCATCTGAGTAATTCCCGCAAAGCAGCAATCATGAACTTATATAACTTACTTATCACACAGCCTAGAGAGTGATCCACTCGTGAGGAGTGGTTTCATTTCATAAATCTGTTTACTGGGTTTTTTCACATGAGAAATGATTTTCTATATAGCAGCTCCACTCTCCCTCCCACCATGTTTACAGCCCCTTTGCAGCTTTCAGCTGGGTCTGATGGGCAGTGAACACTTCACATTGCTCTTGAGCTATTGTCCTCTGGCCAGTCCACACACAGTGTTATCAGGCTGCAGTGGGAGCTCCTTGTCCAGAAGCATATATCAGCCTGGTGCCGATGCTTTCACAAGAGGCATGGGATGACAAAGGGGGAAGTGGAAGGAATCCCTAAGGCTTCTGATGAAGTGGGGTTTACCCCCTTGTTATGTTGTATGTGAATCTTACTGTTTTGCATGAATACTGTGTGCCTCAGTTTCCCTAGGTATTGCATCAAAGCCTATGTGGTGGGAATAAGGGTGTGTGACTTTTGCCGAGGCCCTCGGTGGCAGGAGAGGCTGCCCAGCTGCCTGCATGAAAGCAATGGGTGGTACCTTTCATAACCTGAGAACCAGGAGGAAGATGTGACCAGGTAACATTTTGCCCAGGAAGCAAGACAAAAGATGGAGGATGGGCTATGGGCATGTTGGAGGCCAGGCAGCTGGGTTCAGTCAGTGTCCTGTTTGGGACTTGGAGGGGGGAGTTCAGGGGCACCAGGCCCCGGGTCACCCCAAGATGGACTTTGCGGCAAGTTCCTGATTCTGTGCTAGCAAACTCTGTTCTGCACTGTTCTTGTCGACTAATAAACCCTTTTATTTTACACACTAGCCGAGAGTCATGGCTGACTGCAAAGTTGGAGTGCAAGGTCCTCTGGCTTCCACTGGGGTCCCATCCAGGTGGACCCACTTTGGGAAGTGCACTGTGAGAACAGGAGTGCTGAATGCTCTGAGGATAGACCCAGAAAGGCCATAGCTGAGGAGGCTTTTTGCCCTGGACAGCGTGCTCTGAGGGGAGTCATGCTACACCAGAGTCCTGGTGGCTGGCTGACTTCATTGGACCTGTGACTCTGTGACAGCTCCCTTCCAGGAAAAAAAGCTCTTGTAGATGACTTATGAACCACTACCCGAATGGCAAAAGGAGATCTGACCCTAGCCTTTTTGGCAGTCCTCTAAAACAATTTTTTCACTGTGCCTTCTCTCCACCCCAAACACAAATGATTCTTGCCCATCACTATCACAGGACTAGGGATGGGACTGGCCGAAGGATCTGGGGCAAGGATAGTGAACTGATTCTTTGGGATACTTCCAAGGGTAACTGACACACTTTACATAAAAAGTGTGCATGTGTGTGCAACCTTCATGTCCTTCCCAGCCTTCCGCACAGCTGGGGCCCAGCTGATACTCCTAGTGATGAGGTAAGAACAGTTTATAGTTCATCTTACATTTTCAAGCCTGCTTTCCCCAAGAAAAGTACTGTCAGTGTTCTGTGCATTTCTAGTTCCCTTGAATCTGGCAGTGTGCTGAAGGACCTGTGCTTGCTGGTTTCAAGGGGCCCAAAGGATGGCCCTGTGCCAACTGGAATGAAATTTTTTGAGAAAAAGTCTGCCTTGTGAGATCTTCAATACTTTGGACATTCATTTGGGTGAGGCACATCTTAAGAGAAGCTTTTCTTGTGAGTGAAGAAGTGTGTGAACTTGAAACAGATTGTGTGTGGTGTCTTAACTAAGACTTTCAGAACCTCAAACAGTTGAAGTTCATGGTTGGTTCTAGAAAAGATTTGGGGTAGGAGGCTGGTCTTGTTTTACTGAGCTAATATCACACAGTGCTAAGGCATCAGGTATACTGGGGTCTCCTGTTGAAAACTATTTCTGGGCATTAATGTTTTCCACAAAGCTACGCGCAAGCTGCAAAAGTTTGGATCTAAATCTAAACATCCCCAAACCTCAGGTATGTGTTGATCTGGACTTTTGATTCTGCCCCTTATAAACAAAGGGACCAGCCCCAATGTTCAGATCCAGACCTGAACTTTCAGAGTCTGGGGAACATTCAGATTGGAGGGTTTGCTTCAGCCTCTGTTTCAGGTCTTTGGTTTGCAAAGACAAGGGCTATTTGCATAATTCAGAACCAGATTTGGATATTAAATGCTCACTAAAAATGCAAAGAACATACGGGCAGAGTGCAAGCATCAGGCATAGAACATGCAAGAGTGTCCTTAACCAGGCTCAATGCCAGCACATTTATTGCATTAAACCTTGAATAATTATAATTGAGCCTTCCACTAAGTCTCGTGTCATCCATGAATGAACCTTGTCCTTCTGCTGGTGTAGGCCCCAACATTCTGGAGTGCAGAATCTGGGTTTTAGTTCAGACCTATTCTAATTAGTAGTGAAATGCAGCATCTCTATAATGTCCCTGCAGTATAGAGGCTCCAGGCAGGGTCAGGAAATTCCCATAATTAAAGGGTTTGCTGATCTCTCCCTCTCCAGAAAATGACATTTACTAATTACATCATTATGATGTATATGATACCCAAACCAAACATGTTATAAATTAGCCAATGCTCATTTGTTTCATGAAAAGTATTGTTCTTCTTTTATTCAATGACCTTTTTGTTCTTCTACATCCTGGACCAATCAAGTGCCATTGCAGTGGCTGAGCCTGGAGCACAGACAATAGCTTATTCCGTCTATTCTGTTCAGATGACTGTAGGAACGGGCAGTCACTTTGTCATGCGGAGACTGGAGGTTGTTTAAAACCCTTTTTCCCACCATTTAGTGAGAGTCTGAATCCTGAGAGGAAAACCCTGTCATAATAATAATAATACTCCACAGGCTGGAGTCCACTGAAGTTTTCTCAGCTTTATGATTTGGGTGGGGTTGGAATGCAGCTCTCCCCAACCTAAGTACAATTTAATTTTGGAGCTATAGCACTGGCATTTGATATGTTTCCGGCATAAGTTTTTTCAATGAATTTCATGTGTAGTCTGCACATTATAAATCTAGTGCTGGCTGATGCCAAGAGTACATGGTGTTACATTGGTGTAACCCCATTCATTTTGATTACAAACTCTCAGGGGCAGGGAGTGTCTTTCTACCGTATGTTTGTAGACTGGCCTGGCACAATGGGACCCTGTTCCTTGATAGGGGTCCCTCTGTGCTGCTGTCATTCAAATACATCAGAATAATAGGCCAGATTCTTAGTTCTGCTTTGGCCATTTTACGTTGCTCAGGCAATGCAAAGTGGCTGGATTCTGGTGGTAAGTGGGCAGTGGAGAATTCTCCAGGGGGAGGAGAACTTTACACCGGTGCCATAAATTTAAGCAGCCATTAGCTTGCTCTAATTCATGCTGGGGTGGGGCAGTGCACAATCAAGGAGCCATAGCCAGTTTCCTGATGACCTTCCCACTACCCAGAGCTAAGATGCAAGGAGAATTGAGCTCAGTAGTTTGACAGATGGAGAAACTGAAATGCAGAGGAGCCTGATTCTCCATGGCCTTGCACCTTGTGTCATCATTTGCACTCAGACAAAGAGGGTGCAAGATGCTATCACTGGTATATGTGGAGCCTTCTGATGTGGTAGCATTTTACCCTCACTTTGCTCGGGCATGAGTGACTACATCTCTTGCCGTTGCCCTGGAGAATCAGTCTCAGAGAGGTGAAATGATAACCCATGGTCATATACCACCTCACTGCCAGTGCCTTGTTGCATTTCCAGCCTTATTTGTTTAGTTAGGTGCACCAGCCTCAGGCCAAACAAGGGCAATGAGAGCCTTGCTGGTAAAGGCCACTTGAACCAGGACTCGCAGCTCACAGCAGCAGGGGAGCATGAGGGAGTAGTGGGGAACGTGAGGGCGGAGCATGGTAGGAAGTGACAAGAGAGTGGATTAATAAAACATAAGTAAACTGAGCTGTCATGTATCCAAGGGGTTGGAGCGGATCTATAGAGCCACTGGAATTTTTGTACAGATATATAGAGGGGCCTGAATTATGAATGCAGCAGGAGTTACTCATATCCTGTGGATTTAGAGTAGGGCCCAAGGACTTTATTGGCATCATCAATATTTTTTCTAATAGGCCCTACACATTGCTCTTCTTCCTACATATCCCTTTGGAAACCCGTATGCATTATACCCAACAAGTGTTTATCTTCCTGCTTTTAAGACAGACGTCAGAATATTTCCCTCTTTATTTGTGCTCCATCTTTTCTCACAGTCCAATTATTTATGACATCACCATCCTTTCCTCCTCAGCTCCAGACATAGTGTTTCTGTGGCTACAATTTCCTGATCAAGAATGAGAGAGAGAGAGAGAGTGTGCGCGCATGCACAAGGGGAAGGGGGTTTGTTTGGTGCTGAAGAATTAAATGAGAAATACAGCCGTGGAAAACTCAGACACACATACACAGCAACAACAACCAACGTTGTTATAATTAATTTAAAATCTGTTTACAAAAGATTCCTTTTATGTTGGACTGGCTCTTTAAGTGGCCCAAGAAGTATGAAAAACAGGAAATCAAACTGCCTCATTAGGAATTGACTCTGCTCAGTAATTAGTGGCTAGAAAACAAAACAAGGAAAAGCAGGTGGTGCGTGAACTCCAGGCAGCCAGCTATTTTATGATTTAAATGCTCATTAGGGCAACAAAATGATTTTTTAGAAAAATGCTGCTTTGATGGGTAAGATGATCACAAGAAACAGGATTTGAATTTTTACTTGTTTAATGGTAAAATGCTGCCTGCTCAAAGTTAGCCATTAAGAATTTTAGCTGCTCCCAGTCTGGAGTTTAATTAATAATGAGACAGTGTTTTGCTGTATTTTAAAAGACAACTGTGTTCTCCAGCATCCAGTGCCCTCCTGCTAAAATCATGTTAAAAGTAATTAGTGAGTGATACCATACTTTGCTGATACAATCAGGCAAGATAACCCCAGACATTCATATCAATTATACAGTATTTCATAACAATAACCTGAACAGGGCAAACACTGAAACCAATTTCCAGCAAATATCTGTCTGTATTTTTAAATGAATTGGGTCATGCTACAGCCCTTCTTGTGCTTGCTTTCTGTTAGCATTCACTCAGCAGAGGTTTTTTGACAAACATTTTTACAAAAAGTGCATTTGGAAATGGTATGTGTGAGTAGTTGCAGAAAATGGTTTTTAAAATTGTAAGTGTGCGTAGTCACACTAGAAGTGCTTGTGCACGGATCCACTCAGTGACCGTAACAATACCACATGACCTTTCTGACCAGTCACAACTAAGCTGTACAACTTAAATAGCAAATATCAGATACAGAGAATGGTTCATTATCAGTCCACAGAGTTAAAAAAAAATCATCAAAAAATGACACAAAAAAATCATCACGCACTTTTGTATGAAAAATAAAAACGAGGGAAATTATCTGCTCATGGATATCCCATCGGCAGAAAAAGGAAGCTAAATTCATTGTGTAAATTTTTTTTTGCTGTGAATTTTATTGCTCATCTCTAATGATAACAAATAATAACGGATTATAAAGTGTGATTACATATTGTGTTTTATTAAGTATCCCTCCGGATATAGTACATTCTTGTAAATAAAGTTTGATTCATTAGGATACTGGTGGCTTTGCACAATGAACTAAATAAGTTAACTGTGTACAAGTAATATTTATTAGACTTTTATTTTGCAGAACAATGTTTTGCAGAGATTTGAATTGGTGAGGGTTCAGAGAAGAGCCACCAGAATGATTAAAGGATTAGAAAACATGTTGTATACTGATAGACTCAAGGAGCTCAATCTATTTAGTTTAACAAAGAGAAGATTAAGGGGTGACTTGATTACAGTCTATAAGTATCTACACAGAGAATAAATATTTAATAATGGGCTCTTCAGTCTAGCAGAGACAGGTATAACATGATCCAGTGGCTGGAAGTTGAAGCTACACAAATTCAGACTGGAACTAGGTGTACCTTTTTAACCAAGAGAGTAATTAACCACTGGAACAATTTACCAAGGGTCATTGTGAGTCTCCGTCACGAACAATTTAAAAATATACGCTGTAGGAATGATTTTGGGGGAAGTTCTGTGGCCTGTGTTGTAGAGGAGGTCAGACTAGATAATCACAGTGGCCCCTTCTGGCCTTGGAATCTATGAAAAAATATGTTTTCTATCCAGCCAAACTCTCCACTGTTACATCAGTTCAACCCTATGGACTTAGGTGGGGTTGCACCAGTATAATTGAGGGCAGAAGTTCGCCCAGTGTCTAACGTGCACTGTCACGTGCTGTACACTGTAATTCCAGTAGTGAAAACCAAGAGCTGGAAAGGACGTCTAGAGGGATAGCTCAGTGGTTTGAGCATTGGCCTGCTAAACCCAGGGTTGTGAGAAGTGTTGTCTAGTGGTTACAGTAAGAGAACTGGTGTGCTGACTTCTGTGTCCTTGCTATGTAGGCTCTCGAGCACCTCAATTAATTTCTCAGCGTCTCAGTTTGGCTATCTGTAAAATTGGTATAAATAGTAATACCACACCCAGAAGTTGAAGTATAATTCATTCATAGTTGTAAAATGCTTTGAGATTGTTGAATGGAAGGTGTTATGTAAGTTATTAATTAAGATAATTAACTTGGAGGAACTAGCACTTGATTGGGTACACGAATCTGAGACTAGAGAAAAATCCAAAGGTAAAATGTCTGGGTCCCATCGCATTGCTCCATTTGTCTGCACAGTCACTGCACTACCGGTATCCATTTCATGCCTATGCAATGGGCCAAAATAGGGCTTACATGGGAATTAAGTGATACACACGTAGGTCTTGTGCTGTCCCTGCACAAAGGTGAATGTCACCTCAGGGGGCTGTGAAGTGTTTTGAGATACCGTGTGGGGGAACACTTGGCATTGCAGCTTCTGGTGGAGGACGAAGAGTGGGAGCAAGCCTACCCTGCAAGGGATAGGGGAAAGCATTAAAACATGCACAGAACTGATACATTACGCATTAGAAACAGAGAGCTGATGAAGTCACATGCTGCTCTCCATGAAACGAGATCCTTGTAGTTTCCTTTGAGGCACACTTCATGTGTTCTTTGGACCACTGGAAACCACCCTTTCGAGCAGAAGGATATTACATTAGCAGAAGAGACGAGGTATGCAGAAAGCACCAGAGCTATCAGATTTGATTTCAATGGCATTTTCACAACTCAGTCTGGTGACATGCAAATGCCTCCCACTTCAGAAAGGTCTGAATCATATTTGTGATCAATCCACAGACTAAAAAAAATGAAAAGATTGTCACTGAATACATTCTGAAACAAATAAATCTGAGGATACCCAAAATAGCTAGAAACCACAAGAGACACTCAATTAATCAGATACATTATTCATTGTGAATTATTCGTTCAGCTGTAATAACTGCTAGTGCCCAGGGTTAATGCTTTCCATGTTTCTGTATACATGGGTAGCCAAAAGACATTAACTGGTAATGAGTGTATGCCATGTCCACAATTGTCTTAATCTGACATTTGT
This sequence comes from Chelonoidis abingdonii, assembly GCF_003597395.2. Classification (NCBI taxonomy): domain Eukaryota; kingdom Metazoa; phylum Chordata; order Testudines; family Testudinidae; genus Chelonoidis; species Chelonoidis abingdonii. Next base: position 91,289,625 of record NC_133772.1, read on the forward strand.
AGATGATATTTGTGAGCCCAAGAAAATGAAGGTTTAATAGCACTGGCTCTGAGCCAGGTGTATCATGGGCAGAGGCTGTGCAAACTTCCCCACATGCACTGCTCTGCCAGTGCATTTCAGTTCTGATCAGCTACTCCAAATCCTTCCTAGTCCACCTTTAGGCCCCACTCAGCTCTGCCAATGAATCTCCAGCCTCCTTTGCAACTGTCCTGCTAGTTCAGCCTTGGGGAGCCCAAATGTTGCCAGATTTTATTGGTTTTGCTATGTTAAGAACCATCTGTTAAGGGCTAAGCTGAGGTGATAACATCAGACCCCAAAAAGGCAAACGGTTTCATGGGTTTTACAAGACTGGGAAAAGACAGCTATAACATGCTGCAAGGTTAAAAAAAAAAAAAGTTCCTAAACGTGCATGTTTCCTCCTCATGTTCCTGAAACCAGACGCAACCTGTGGGACGCTGGAGGAATCCTGCTCTGCTGTGTGTGCTTTTTTTTAACTCGTAACATGAAACATTGGGTTTTTTTTCAATTTCAGGAAGTTTCTTGATGCCCTTTAGTTGATTTTGTTTTGCTTGTTATCGGAACAACTAATATTTTTTCCTGTTAGGGGGGAAAAAAAAAGATTTTCCCAAGCAGATTAAAGATGTTTTTTAAGTATATGAATGGTGCCATGGTTCACTTTCGTTGCTCTGTTTATTTTTAATAATGGAAAACACCTTAATTTATCGTAGCAAAACATCCATCCTGGGGCAAACCTTGAATTGAATTTTCTCTTGTTGTTTTTGCCTTGTGTGTGGTTTCTTATCTAACAGAATTCTGTGGGTTTGTGAAAAAAAATTGTGTGGGCTAAATTTCCGCTGCACAGTGTATTGGTGGCTGCAGAATAGGGGTAACAATAACTTTTGTGAAAAATCTCTATTTTGTACTGTGATAGTGGCACAATGGGTCAGTTAAAAAAATACAAACAAGCTTCTACAAGAGAGTCAAGTGCATCCAGCCCTGATGTTAAATCTCATTCAAATGTCTGGGTTCAGATCTTTATTTATTTAGAAATAGGTTCAAGCCATGAAATTGAGATCTGCAGAGGGGTAGCTGTGGTCTAGTGCCTTGAGCACATTACTGGGAGATAACACACTTGTGCCCTGATTTGCCACTGCCTTGCACTTTGTGGGTATCATTTACTTCTTTCCAAAGTGAGTGCAAATCTCTGTACATTCTGAATGGCAGTGTTCTAGTCCACCCTCACATAGGTAATATAAGGCGCAAGGCAATGGAGAACCAGGGCTCTGGGTTTTAGTCCTGTCTCTGCTATGTAACTTGCTGTGTGATCTTGGGCCAGCCACAAGTTTGTTAACCTCTCTGTGTCTTAGTCACCCAGTTTGTAAAATGAGGATAATTTTTACCTTCACTTCTAATGTGCTTTGAGATCTAGGGATGAATGTATAATGTACCAAGTAGCAGGGTACTGCATTGCAAAGGGAGTGCCCACCCCTGGTTATGGTTCACCCACACCCACCCAGTTCAGCAGAACTGCTTGCATGAGCTTTGCTTCGTGGGGGTTTCCATGGAGGGGCTTACTTCTTAAAGCATTGAGTATTATTATTTGGATCCAGATCTGAACTTCCCCAAAGACGAGCATTGTTGGAATTTGGTTCTCCAGTTCAGCCCATTGGGGATGGGAGGAGTTAGGGACTCAAGATGTGAAGTGTGAAGCTAAATCTGAATTCCGCTCTCCCCCATCTCTGCTCAATGTCCATTCTTATTTATGGTGCTGTTTGAATCAGGTAGTGCTGTTTTTCTATTTGTTTGAGCAATGCATTAATTCTGTTCTGAGAGCCTGTTGCTGTATATATGGCTCCACTAAAAACACAGCCATAAAGAGATTTAATGAGAGCATCCTCTGTGCTGAATTGTGTACATTGTTTGTTTTTAAAATTGCATGGTCAGGGATTAGCTTCTGAGCTGGAGCTAGGACATGTGTTTTCATGGAGGAATTCTCCTGGCAGGTCTAGATAGAAGAAACAGAGCAGCTCCTGGTTAAGTCCAATAAACAGGTTGTGTGATCTGGTCAATCCTTCAGGTTGCTCCTGAAGACCTCACTAAAGAATGAAGGCGAGTATCTGGTAAGGTTGTATCTTTAATATAACAAGCACCTCAGACACTATTTACAGGCCAAATTCTGTGTTGCAGTGGAATGAGCGTCAGTGGAAGTTGTGTTCAGTTAGGTCCTCATCCAGCGAAGCACTTTAAGTTGATGGGAAAAGGGGTGAAAGGGAGATAGGCTGAACTAGTCCAAGCTGAACTGCTGAAACTCACAGCCTGCGGTAGATCAGGCCTGGTAAACATGGCAATATGGGTCTGGAAATTAATCATCCAAAATTGATGTCTGGGGCATTAAGCCTAGTGGGTGGACAAAATAATGAGAGGGTGGGCATTTTAAGTGCTTTACTGCATAGGGGCCTTAGGGACCATAGAAGTTACCTATCTAACCTGTAGAAGACCAGCCATCCCCATATCTAGGTGCATTAGTATCTAGTGCTATGGTGATGACAGCCATTGAACTGCCTGGAACTAACTACATTAGAGAAATATACAGGCACTGAAGTTTGTTTAGCAGTAACATACACTGATGTGACATACACTGACACATTAGCGGAAATGCAACATTAAACCAAAACATCATACAAAAAGTAGAAAGTGCATACTCAGTAGAAAGAAACACATTAAGAGCATCTCAAGAAGGAGGCAGGTTTCTTTACAATTTCTCTACTTGCCAAAATGAGATGAGCTGGGAGCCAATACAAGCAAACCTTTTATAGAGGTTAAAGTCTATTATGAAAGAGCAAGCAAGCTGTAGTTGGTGCACCGTTGTACTAATGAGATTTCCACACTGTTGATTATGGTAGAGAACACAGCAGATGGACTTAGGCGGGAATGGTTTAGTGTTTGTTTAATCTGCTCCTTTTCCTCCCTCACCCTTTCCTTGATATCCACAGCACAACCTTCTCTACCTGCAATTCAAGGTATTTCTCCACTACATCCTGTTACCATGAATAAGTTAATGGGATACAAAAGAGAAGCGCTAGGATTATGAAAATGATCATATCAGAATCATTGCTTGTATTCAAATGCATTGATATTTATCTCATTATTAGTATTGTTTATCTATCTACCTATTTTATAAACACTAACTGGCAAGAGTGAATATCAGTGGATGTAGAATATTTGTATTGGATATGATTATTTATTATTATTTTTAGCAACTTGGTATTACATAGAAGAGACTAAATCCTGCCCCATGGCATTTACAACATAAGGTTGTGATAAAAAGTCCACTACAGTCAATGGAAAAAAAACAAAAACTCTTGACTTTAGATCAGGCCCCAAGTACACAGAGAAGTTCAGGCACAAATTGCACTGGATGACCAGAAGATGAAGTTAACACAGGGTGATAGAGTATTATTTTGTTTGTTTTAAATATAAATATAACAGAGCTTCTTGGTTATTAAAGATGATTGGATTCTTGGAAGTGTGTTTGAAGGAAATATTTAGAAGGGAGATGGATGGACAGGGGGAAGTTTCAAGATCCAGGGCACCATGGGATGGAAAAATTACCAAAGTTGGATCTGAACCTTGATTTACTTGTTCAGAAAAAATGGCCATTGGCACTATTAGGAATATTGCATGAGTCAAGAGCGTAGGAAGAGGTCCATAACCATTTAATATCACTATAGCCAAGGCAGTGCTTCTTTTTTAAGACAATACTTGGCATCCATTAGAAGAAGTTGCTACTGTACATGTTCCAATTAATTTGATACTGTCTCATTTGTACCTTCATTTAATTTGACCAAAACCTTTGAAACTGGAGGAAAGATGATCTTGCGGTTAAGGGGCTGGACTGAGATTCAGGGTACGTCTACACTGCAATTCGAGGTGTGATTGCAGCTTGTGTAGACGTATCCACACAAGCTTTATTCTAGCTAGCATAGCTAAAAATAACAGACTGGATCAGCCTCAGAGGACAGCAGTTTCCTCGTGTGTCCAGGGCCAGCCCTTCCTCAAGGTGCAATAGGAGTGCCTAAGAGGAAAGGCCCTATATTTATTTGTCTTAAACTTATCTATTTCTTTCAAAACTGTAGCTCATTCCTGATTTCTACATTTGTAGGTACCAAATTCTCCTGGTCCTCATGGTTACAAACACTCTTATTGGGTGATCTAATGAACTGCCTGATTGGCTATGCTGCCTGATTGATTGGAAGAGTGAGCAGCCCAGCAAGTAAACCCAGCAGGGAGTAGCTGTTCAATGGCTGCTTAAAGCATTTGCCTATGGCTGTGAGAATTTCTGTGCCTGCTTGTTCCCAGCCTTGCCCTATTCCAGATGACATGGTCCTGATCCTGAACTCCACTTTCTGACTTCAGCTCTGACCCTTGGCTCTAGCAGCTGGCATCTGACTCTGGCTCCTAGACCTTGGCTCCAGATCCTGGTGTCTGGCTCCTGCTCTAGCCCTGGGCATGACTGCCCAGGTGCTGGTTACCAATACTTACTTTGCTATAACTGATATGTTAAGTTCCAAGCCTGTTGACTTGCATTATGTTAATTGTCTCTTTCCTGGGCAGAGGTGGTCCTCATATTCCTCTAATCCCTAGAGTTCTCAGCATCTCTCTAATTTATTTATCTTTATTTTGATTTAACCCCTTCCACTCATCTAGTCATCATCCTTTTAGCTAAGGCCTGGATAGTTCTGCTTTTGCAGTCTCTTAAACAGTCTAAAGGGGGGGCCCCTGCTAACCGACATAAGGCAATCCGTTCACACCTCGAGGAAGGGCTGCCTCTAGACACATGAAAAAACTGTACCTACCACAAGTCAGAAAGGTTCACAGTCCCTTTTAGTTATCGCTCCCACATTCCTCTAGCCCCTCCCTACAGTCATGTCTCTTCTGGAGTCACCAGCTTTCATTTCATTCACTTTTCATTCTCCGCAAAACAATGCAAATAATAAGAACATAAGAACAGCCATACTGGGTCAGACTAAAGGTCCATCCATCCCAGTATCCTGTCTGCTGACAGTGACCAATATCAGGTGCCCCAGAGGGAGTGAACCTAACAGGTAATGATAAAGTGATCTCTCTCCTGCCATCCATCTCCACCCTCTGACAAACAGAGGCTAGGGACACCATTCCTTACCCATTCTGGCTAATAGACATTAATGGACTTAACCTCCATGAATGTCTAGTTCTCTTTTAAACCCTGTTTTATACCTAGCCTTCACACTCCCTCAGCAAAATTGAGTTCCACAAGTTGACTGTGCGCTGTGTGAAAAAGAACTTCCTTTTATTTGTTTAACCTGCGTGCTCATGTAATTTCATTGGTGGCCCTAGTCTTTATTAATGGGTAACCAAAATAAATCACTTTTCCTTGTTCAACTTTCCCACACCACTCATGATTTATATACTTATCATCATCCCACTTAGTCTGCCTCTTTTTCCAAGTGAAAAAGTCTAGCCTCTCTTAATCTCTCCTCATATGGGACCCATTCCAAACCCTAATCAATTTTAGTTGCTCTTTCTGAATATTTTCAATGCATATACTTCTTTGAGATAGGAGACCACATCCTGTACCAGTATTTATTCAAGATGTGGGGTACCATGGATTTATATAAGTGCAATAATATTATTCTCCATTCTTATTCTCATATCCCTTGTTTAAATGATTCCTATCATCTGTTGCTTTTTGACTGGTTAGCACACTGCAATGGATCATCTTCCAGAACATGCCACGATGTCTCCAAATCTCTTTTCCTGATTCGTTAGCTAAATAGCCCCACATCATATGTGTAATGATATGTGGGATTCTTTTTCCAAGTGCATTGACTTTACATTTATGTCCTCACATTAAATTTCATTGCCATTGGGTTGCCCAATCACTTAGTTTTGTGATCTTTTTAACAGTCTTCACAGTCTGCTTTGGTTCTTACTATCTTGAGCGAATTTAGTATCATCTGCAACTTGACCACCTCACTGTTTACCCTTGTCTACAAATAATTTATAATAATTGAAATAGAGATTGTTCTAGAGACTTGGGGAACATATTGAAATTTTCTGCCTGACTCTCTCTCGTTTCTAACATTTACCTTTAATTCCACCGTTCCTGTTTTACCAGTTTCTCAATACACATGAAAGATCATTCCCTTCCATGCAATTAATTACATAAGGAGCCTTTGGGTGGACCTTGTCTAAAGTTTCTGGACATCTAGTAATATGTCATTGGATCCCCCTTGTCCACATGTTTGTTGATCCATCAAAGACTTAACAGCTTTAGGTAGACTGATTCCTTATCCAGAAAACCACAGATTGACTTTGCCCAACAATGTATGTTCTTCTAGTGTGCGACAATTTTATTCTTTATATTGTTCACTATTATGACCAGTACTTATTGTCTGGTAATTGCCAGCGAACACCTCTAGAGCCCTTTTTAAAATATTGGCATTATGGTTAGCTATCTTCCAATCATTGGTACAGTTCTATTTAAAAGACAGGCTACAACCATAGTAATTCCGCAGTTTCACATCTGAGTTCTTTCAGAACTCGTGGTGAATCTATCTGTCCCAGTGATTTGTTACTGTAATTTATCAATATTCCAAAACCTCTCAGTACAATGACACTTCAGTCTGTGACATTCCTAGATTTGTCACTAGAAGGATGGCTGAGGCTTTGGGAGATCTCTCCTACACATGCTCAGCCATGAAGACTGAACACAAAGAATTAGTTTAGTTTCTTCGCAATGACTTTATCGTCTTTTAAGTGCTCCTTTGTATCTCGATGCGTCCAGGGACCCCACTGTTGTTTAGCAGCTTCCCTGGCTCGATGACTTAAAAACATTTTTGTTATTATCTTTTGGTTTTTGGCTAGCGTGTTCCTTCAAACTCCTTTTTGCTTTTTATTACATATTTTACATTTTTTGGCAGTGTTTAAGATCCTTTCTATTTACCTTACTAGGATTTGACTTCCACTTTTTAAAAGATGCCTTTTTATCTCTGACTGCTTCTTTTACATGGTTGTTAAGCCACAGTGGCTCTTTTTTAGTTCTTTTACTATGTTTTTTAATTTGGGGTATACATTTAAGTTGGGCCTCTATTATGGTGTTTTTGAAAAGTGTCCATGCAACTTACAGGCATTTCACTCTAGTCATTGTACCTTTTCATTTCTGTTTAACTGCTTAATTCAAAAAGGGGAAAAGTGGAATTCTCCTGGCAAGCATTTCATAGCATAGGTGCTGACTCTGTGGGTGCTCTGGAGCTCAAGCACTCACTCCTCATTTTTGCATAGTTCCCCTTTCTGAAATTAAATGCCACAGTGTTGGGCTACTAAGGTGTTCTTCCCACCACAAGAAAATTAAATATTATATTATGGTCACTATTTCCAAGTGATCCTGTTATAGTTACCTCTTGGACTTGATTCTGTGCTCCACTCAGGACTAAATCGAGAATTGCCTCTCCCCTTGTGGGTTCCTGTACCAGCTGCTCCAAGAAGCAGTCATTTAAAGTATTGAGAAATGTTGTTTCTGCATTTTGTCCTGAGGTGACATGTTCCCAGTCAATATTGAGATAATTGAAATCCCCCACTATTATTGAGTTCTTTATTTTGATAGCCTCTCAAATCTCCCTTAGCATTTCATTGTCACTATCACTGTCCTGGTCAGGTGGTTGGTAACAGATTCCTACTGTTATAATTCTTATTAGAGCATGGAATTACTATCCATAGAGATTCTGTGGAACATATGGATTCATTTAAGATTTGTACTTCATTTGATTCTACATTTTCTTTCACATATAGTGCCACTCCCTGCCCCTCGCGCATGACCTGTTCTGTCCGTCCGATATATTTTGTACCCCATAATGATTGTGTCCCATTGATTGTCCTCACTCCATCAGGTTTCTGTGATGCCTATTATATTAATATCCTCCTTTAACATGAGGCACTTTAGTTCACCCATCTTATTATTTAGACTTCTAGCATTTGTGTACAAGCACTTTAAAAACTTGTCACTGTTTATTTGTCTGCCCCTTTCTGATGTGTCAGATTCTTTTTTTATGTGAATGTTTCTCATCTGATCTGGCCCATTCATTATCCTCTGCTATCACTCCATCTAGCCCAGTATCGTATCTTCTGACAGTGGCCAATACCAGGTGCCCCAGAGGGAATGAACAGAAGAGGCACTCATCAAAAGATCCATTCCCTGTCGCCCATTCCCAGCTTCTGGCAAACAGAGGCTAGAGACACTATCCCTGCCCATCCTGACTAATAGCAACTGATGGACCTAGCCTCCATTCATTTTTCTAGTTCTTTTTTGAACCCTGTTATAGTCTTGGTCTTTACAAAATCCTTTGTCAAAGAGTTCCACATGTTGACTGTGCGTTGTGTGAAAAAATATTTCCTTTTGTTTGTTTTAAACCTGCTGCCTATTAATTTCATTTGGTGACCCCTAGTTCGTGTGTTATGAGACAGAGTAAATAACACTTCCTTATTTACTAGGCACACAAGTAAAATTAATTCTAAAAAGCATAGAGACGGTAAGGAAATCTCTTTATCTGATGATGGGAACTTTACCTATTTCTCACTAATCACCATAATGTTCTGTCTTTTCTTAATTCAACCCAGATGAATGAGGCAGGCTATTTAGAATGTTTCATAGATGAGGGGCAAATTCATCCCTGGTGTAACACCATAGTTGAACTTGGCTCAAGATCTTCCAAATGAGCCTCACTATGAAACAGAGGATCTGACTTTTTTTTTCCCCCAGGGGTGCTCCATGCTGGCTCCACCCTGAGGCTCCCGTCTCCATTCCACTCCTTCCCCTGAGGCCCCGCCCTCACTCCACCTCTTCCCACCCCTGCTCCAACCCCTTCCTGAGGCGCCCACCTGGTGCTCGCTGCTCTCTCCCATGCGCCTCCCCATCTGATTGGTGGGTGCTGAGCACCCACTATTTTTTCTGTGAGTGCTTGAGCCCCAGAGCACCCACAGAGTCAGCACCTATGCTATGAAATGCTTGCCAGGAGAATTCCACTTTTCCCCTTCTTGAATGTCTAAGAACAAACTTGGATCCCGAGCAGGGGCTTTCAAACCAGAAATACAAAATCTGTAAACTGACTCTGGCACATTATTAGTTTTAACTGAAAAGATCTTGAGTCCTGTGGAGGGTGCAGCTGAACCCAAAGATGGATTAATGCAGGAACAAACTTCAAAAAAGGGTTATTATTATTATTTATATTATGTTAGCAAGTGAAATGTGCTAGGTGCTGTACAGGCAAAGTCCCCTCTGCAGAGGGTAGGATTAGGTCTCAAGAAGTAATGGTCTCAGGTTGCAGCATGGGAGGTTTAGGTTGGATATTAGGAAAAACTTTTTCACTAGGAGGGTGGTGAAGTACTGGAATGTGTTACCTAGGGAGGTGGTGGAATCTCATTCCTTAGAGGTTTTTAAGGTCAGGCTTGACAAAGCCCTGGCTGGGATGATTTAGTTGGAGATTGGTCCTACTTTGAGCAGGGGGTTGGACTACATGATCTCCCTGAGGTCCCTTCCAACCCTGATATTCTATGATTTTATTGGTAAAGGTAAAGGTCCCAGTCAGGATGGGGCCCCATTGTCCTAGGTTCTGTTCAAATGCACATGAAGATGCAGTCCCTCTCTCTGGGTGTTTATATATGTGATATACAGAGGGTGAAGGAAATATAGGCAACTAAATATACTTAATTTAAAAATCAATTTCCTTTTGTGAACTTGTGTGTGCACTAGGGCCTGTACAAACACATAGGGAAAACACAGCCCCTGTCTGAAAGAGCTCTAAATCTAAAATGACAAACAATCAGATGAAAGGCAGATGCAAGGGCTACAGCATGCAGACTAGGGTCCAGATCCTCAAATGGATTTAGGTGCCTAACTCTTATTGAAGTCAATGAGAGTTAGGTGTCTAAATGCCTTTGAGGATCTAAGCTTAACGCACACGCTGGCCTGTCTTAATGTTAGGGCTACAGTTTAAATACAGATAAATTATCCCCAGCTGTTTCTATTATAAAATGGCCAATTTCTTATAAGTACTGTAATGGGGCTTAAGCATATGCTAAAATGTTTTGTTGAACAGCCTAAGAATGGACAAACTGCTTGAGGGAGGGGCTGAGGTGGAATGTCCTATTGGTCCACTCATCCCTAGTTTATTGTGGTTTTATTATGGCCTGATGGGAGGGAGAAGAATGGGGAAAGCTTGATTACTGTCTCCTCAGCTTAAATAATGGGGAGAAGGGAAGAAAGAAAAGGAAATGTTCTTCGAGGTGAAAGCCTAACAGATTTCTCCTGGACAAATTTCCCGTCTCTAAACCAAGCAATAGCTAAGCACTCTGTAAAGTGACAGGATGTGTCCTCAGACAAACAAGCCACTCCATTAAACACTAGGGAAACCTCTACAGGGAGCACCCTAGGCACATACAAATCAGAAAGGAAACCCAAAGGGTTCTGGTGAGGTCTAGATGTGAGCCCAGAAACAGAGCTGGGAAATGATGAAACATCCTAAACATACATTACCCTGGTGACAAGACAAGAGGTGTGAGGGTCCACTGGGTGCAGGGCTGGGTCAGCCATGCTGCCAAACTGGCAGCCACAGAGCGCCCCCCCAGCACTAGGAGTTCCTTTCCCCATTGACAGGGTGAAGTGCTGAAAGGAAGGTAACTGAAAGGGAATAAGGATGATCTTGAGGTACAGGATGAGGTGGTAGATCTGGTTTCTGTCCTTAGCACATGGCTTTGGATGAGTCAGTTAGCCACTCTGTGTCCCAGTGTCATCTTCTGTATAATAGGGATGTTCGTTCTTGCCTGCCTCTCCAGGTTACTGTGAGGAAACTTGGTAATGTCTGAGGGGTGTTCAAATAGTACAATGGCGACCGCTATAGGGGGATAGCTCAGTGGTTTGAGCATTAGCCTGCTAAACCCAGGATTCTGAGTTCAATCCTTGAGGGGGCCATTTAGGGATCTGAGGTAAAAATCTGTCTGGGGATGGGTCCTGCTTTGAGCAGGGGGTGGACTTGATGACCTCCTGAGGTCCCTTACAGGCATTCCTATAGAATATCAGGGTTGTAAGTGCATTTAAATGAATGCTTTAATGTCAGCTGGTGTGGAGTATGGACTGCATCACCCTTCAGGAGGTTTCTCTCCCCCTTGGGAGCATCACACCTTTCCCCCTCCTTTCAGTTAAAAGGAAACCTCTTTCCACTAGACATTTCGCCACCCCAAGCATGGTGGCATGCTGCAGGGGGTGCTCTGTTGGTCACCAGTCCCATGGCTTCGGTGGACCTTCTGCAGGCGTGCCTGCGGAGGGTCTGCTGGTCCTGCGGATTTGGTGGAGCTGCGGGACCAGCGGACCCTCCATAGGCATGCCGCTGAAGGCACTCTGCCTGCCACCCTCCCAGCAACAGGCAGAGTGCCCCCCACGGCATGCCACCCCAAGCACGCGCTTGGCGTGCTGGGGCCTGGAACGGCCCCTGCCACTAGTCCCCTCACTCACTCCACAAACATGTAGTAGATATTCTACCACACTCTTGGAAGCTGGATCCCAATATTCCCAAAGCTGTGGGGACAAGTGTCATATCTGGGATCTGGTTAATCTCTGACCCTGACATTGCATTGTGATGGGTGGACTGTCATACCACAGTGCCTAAAAATATCCATGCAATTAATGCCTTCATGCAAATCACAAAGTCAGGGCATGATTTTGTAACTCTCTGTTGCATCCGAAGAAGCGGGCATTCACTCACGAAGTCTCATGCTCCAATACGTCTGTTAGTCTATACGGTGCCACAGGACTCTCTTTGCTGCTTTTACAGATCCAGACTAATATGGCTACCCCTCTGCTACCTGACTTTCTGTAGTGTCATTCAGCAGCAGGGGCAGCGGTGGGGGACCAGTGTTGTTGGGTAAAATCTGTTTCTGACCTGTTTTTATGTAATGTCCATCTTGGATTTGTAAAAGGACAGCTAAGCCTCCATCTTGGATACCCTTATCCTCAGATGATTTAGTGCTTTTTCAGCCTTTTTCAAATTAAGGCGGAAAAAGGTCAGGGCAGTTAGAGTCATGTGATAGCCATAATCTGCCTAGCAAGCGCAGGTTATTTAGTGAGTAGGACACCTGTCACTCAGGGCTGTCCATCTGAGTGGCAGCCAGTGTCCCACACAGGTCATCTAGATGCGAGGAGCCCCAGAGGGACCAGGACTCATAGGACTTTGGATTCTTGGTTGCTATTAACATACTTGCACTCAGCTGCTACACACCATAGTGAGCGCATACTTGCACTGGACTACGAGGTCAAGCAGAGACTGTGTGGGCAAGCACCGAAGACCTACCTGAGGGAGATGATCTGCCCAAGAGGGAGAAGACCTGCCCAGAGGACCTGTCCAGAGGGAGAAGAATACCCCGTTCCTGAGTTCCTGTTTGGTATCCAGCGCCCCTGATTTTCACCACTATCCCTGTCGGTATCCTGAGTCTTTATCACTGTGTCCCTGTCTTCAGGATATGGTATTGTAATACCCAGGGCTGGCTCCAGCATTTTTGCCACCCCCAGTGGCAAAAAAAAAAAAAAAAGCCGCAATGCTTCATTCTTCGGCAGCAATTCGGCCGCAGGTCCTTCCCTCCAAGAGAGACTGAGGGACCTGCCACTGAATTGCCACCAAAGAGACGGATGTGCCGCCCCTTTCCATTGGCCGCCCCAAGCACCTGCTTGCTGCGCTGGTGCCTGGAGCCGGCCTTGATAATACTCATTGTGGTTTTCCTCTGTTTTCCATCCATAGGTTAAGGGGGTTTAAGGGCTTTGACCTTCACTTCCTGGTAACTGTTAACAACCCAGTGTGTCTTGCTTACGTTGTTTATTGTCTGAAGGGGTCCTTGTCTAGTTTACTGACTAGTGCATAATAAATATTTGTCTGTTACATTTATTCTGCTTCTGTCTTAATAAATCACCTGATGATAGATGCAGGGGGTGGGGGGATCTGCAGACAGCCCATCTTCTGATCTGTGTAGAACATAGTTAAACTGTTTTGGTCTAACAGTATGGCCTGATAAACCACTGAACTAGGACCTGTGTTCTATCACTGGCCTGCTGGATGACCTTGGGTGAGTCATTGCACTTCTGTGCCTCAGTTTCCCCATCTGAAAAATTTGGATAACTATGCCGACCTCTTTTCACAAAGCCCTTTGAGATCTATGGATGAAAAGTGCTAGATAAGAACTAGGTATTATTATTTCCCTTATAGCTGCTTTAGGGGCTGGATTCCCCAGTTCTTTTGTTCAGTTGTAGTGGCAATACCATGCATATGTCTGGTAGTGTGTGGCTCATATCTATGATCAGCTCTCTGCTCACGCTGAGACAAAACAGAGCAAGAGGAGCTTTAGTCAAAACCATCTACTTCATGAAAACTTCTCATAGGACTTCACACGGCTGTGTGTGTGTCTGAGACACAGGATGGGTATTACTGCTTTTGCCAGTCAAGAACAACAGTGTTAATGGGCTCCCTGTGAAGACCTGTCCACTCCTCTGCTGGAAGACTTGTGGCTACAAAGCAGGATCTAGAAGGTTAAGATGAGGGACATGGAAGGAATCTCAGATCTCCTTGATTACTACAGATGGTTCTGTTTAAGTGCAAGCTTCTTTTCAGTCCTTCTCTTGCAGCAAACTCATAATGGTGAGTTCATATATCACATACATTTTAATGGTGTAGTGTTTGCAGATGCAGGATCGTGACTTTCCTGCAGGATCAAGCAGAAAGAAAATCTTGGCCATGACAGCAACAAAAATCCCCTTTAAAGCACAGATCGCTTCACAAATAGTACAGGAAACACTAATCAAATATATTTCAGCGTGTATAAAAGGTTCTTTTTTCTTCTTTCAGAAAGGAAAGTGCATGACATGTTAACTTGTGACCTAGATAAAACAATGTGTATTTCTTTGTTTTGCTTATGGCCCTGTTTATAAGATGTTGCTCATGGTGCAAACATTTTTTTTTCCATGTTGTTGTCCAGTGTTGGACTACACTTTCGTATCTTGCTGCCCAAGTCATGGCTGAAGTTGTTTTGTGTACCAGCCAGGCAAGGGTGTCCCAGTGAACTAGCACTGTGCATGTGTGTGAACCAACTGCGTATGTGTGTGTGTGTGTGAATGTGAACATGTGCCAACTAGGTACTTGTTGTTTTGTAAATTAAACTTAGTTATGCATGTAGAATAGTGAAGAAATCCCACCTGTCTTTATCAGAGCACCATTTTAACAAGGATGAGGAGACATTCACTACCCCACACAGTTCCAGCAAGGAGACACAAAGGATGTTGGGGAAGTGTTCTTTAACCTTTTTCCATGACGTCTGCTATGAAGGGTTGACTGAGCCATTGTAACTAATTGATCCAAGGAATTTAGCCTTCTTATTCCAGTCACAAGTTATTCTCAAACAGATCATGCTTTTGCCAATTTGTTCATGACTTTCAACGGTTCAAGAAATCATTTGTGTGAATGGATTTCAGTCAATAGGTGGATTGTGACTGGGTCACCATAAATATACATTGTGTTGTACTTGGTGATTTCAGGCAATATGATCATCTTTTTCTAGTGCTGGCTGGAACATTTTCAGTGAAACAGTTTTCCATTGGAAAATGCCACTTTGGTAAAACTGCAAAATCACATTGATTTTGATGAAATTTTGTTTAGAAAAAAAAATGGTACCAGAAAATCAACTCAACATTTGACTTTTTTCCTAAATTAAATTGTTTCATTTTGAAACAACTCTTTGTTCTGAAGTGTGTTTTCCAATATAAGAAGGGTGTGTGTGTGTGTGTATAAAGGTCAGCACTGAAATGTAACATTTTACATTGATCAAAAGAAAACAATTGACCCAATGTGATTTTTTTTCAGGAAAAATCTCAACATTTTGGCTTTGTCCTGATTTGAGATTTTCCCCTTCCCTCTTGTGACAAAGTGGGGAGTTTTCTTGATTTTTCTGTGTTTTCCAGTGGGTTGCATGCAGAGGGAGTGGGACTCAGTTTCCCTGGGTGTTATAGGTTTAACGAGGTGAGGGGAGAGGGAGTTTGTTGTTACAGAGGACCAGAGAGGGAACTTAGGACCCTGGCTGATGGCCTGGAGGATGGAGACCTCAGCGATCGGTGACCTGGAGGCCCAGCTCAGGAGTCACAGCCAGTTCTGGCCAGTGGAAGGACAATGGGCTGCGAAGAGAGGACCCCGGTGACCTGACCAGCCAGTTCCAGCTGGAGGGAGGCCAGAGGAGAGCTGAGAGGAGAGGAGACCCAGGCCTTCTTGTTTATAACCATGTTTACCTGCAGAGAAGACAATGGACAGAGGTGGGGCTTGGGGCCGGGGATATCGGGGGCCCAGCTGGGAAGCAGGGGGGGCTCTGGGCTGGAGAGCGGGAGCAGGCAGCGCCCACCTTGATGCAGGGAGACTGGGATGTGCTGTGCTGAGGGGCCAGACCTGAGGCCCTGAGAGTTTCCTGTGCTGTGTTCAACTCTCAATAAACCCTCCTGTTTTATACTGGCTGAGAGTCACTCTGGTTTAGAGAACAGGGTTGCATCAACCCCTTCGGGGGTGAGGAGGCCCGGGGGGTCCAGAGCGCGTGGACTCCCTGAGGGGGTCCACGGAGAGAGACAGATGTGCTAAAGCTCAGAGAGGTGCGGCTCCAGGAGGTGGAGGGGCCTGACCCCGAGAGAGAGTGGACCCCTGAGAAGGGCTGCCTCACTGAAAGGGGCACCCCCCACGGACCGCACAGGGCCAGGAGTGGGCACGATCTGTGAGTCTGTGACACCTCCAAATCTCCATTTTTTACAGGATTAAAACTCCATTTTTCTGACCACCTCTTAATTGTTTCTGCTCCCTGTTTGAGTAGCCTAAACGTCATAGACAGAGGGAGATCTTGTCCCTGTTTACAAATCTATGGCTGTTTATAATCATGATAGATTTTTTTTATCCGATTTTCTCTTTGGCAACCTGGCCACTTCCTGTGCAAATGCTATTGCAAAGAGCTAGTCTAGTCTATACAGTCATAAAATGTGAGATTCATTTCCATGTCCATTCTTGGAAATAAAACTTGCTTCCCAGAAAGTCTGTGGAAAAACAGGGTTGTGGATTCCAGTGAAGGAAAGATACAGTTTTATTTGCAAGAACATTTCTAAATACTGTTTTGCTGTTTTGTCCAGCTCTAAGTCATTTCAGTTCCACAAACAGCTTACTTGGGAGCATGGTGTTATTTACTGAAGGACTGGCCCCAGAGAATGTTTCATGCAAAGCAGGGATGAGACCAGAGCCTTGGGATTGCTCTATTGCAGGAATTGAATTAACTCATATTATCTCATTCTCTCTCTTTCTGTTCTTCATGTGTACAAGGCAGGGAACAATCCTGCATTAGGTAAGGGCAGGGGATGGACTAGATTATATAACAGGCATTTGCCATCTCTAATTACTATAATTCATTTATATAATTTATCCCTTTGATTTTAACTTCTGCCTGAACTTGGTTATTCTCTTCTCCCCAGTGAACAGCAGTTGGGATTATTCCATGTGGGTTGGAGCTATGTAGAATGCATTTCTGTTCAGCTCAGTGTAGGTTGGTTCTGTGTCACTTGCCCTCCTATATCTTTTTGCTCAAAGAAATGCTCCACTTCCATTGGTAGCTGTATTAATGAACCCATGTGAAATATTTAGGGATCTATTTTGGCCAACTCCTAAATGTTTGATCCTGTTAACAGTCTTACCTTCTTTCTATCTCCTCCATCATGTGCTTCCCCCATGAAGGGAGGTTCTAGGGGCTGCAGCAAATGGAGAAGAACCTCATTCTGAAAGGGCTAGGGGAAACTAGGAGGAGCACAGCCTGTGTGAACCCCTGAAATTCATGCTGAGCTTGGAGGATCAAGTTAATCAAACTTAAAATGAGCAGTTCAGGAGCGTTCACCTAGTAAAGCTCACTCAGTGAGACACCACACAAAGGGCCTAAACCCAGTTGCAGTTCTGAACGTTTGTTACAGCTGGTCTGCACTTTGACTTTCCATGTTACCACACCAAGCAATTGGAGAAAAATGAGATTTGGTCTCTTTCTTTGTAGACAACATGTTCCACACAAAACTGCTCATGGGCTACCGATAAAATACTGTATTAATTGTAAGATTTTGATCTTGCTTTATAACTTCAACTGGAAATAACTGGCTAATGGCCAGATTGTGTCTTTCGAAAAATTCTATGTATGGTGGGGGAAATTGTAGGGATCAATTTTTATTGGAAGGATGAGAAGCCTGAAATGTCATCCCGCTTTTCCTGCCCCACTTCTGCCTCTCTGGACTTTCTTCCACATGGCTGAGTCTCCATAGTAGGGAAGCCAGAGCTAAGGAGTAGGATCGCACATCTCCATATTGAGCAAAGCCCACAGGTAAGTGGGGAACAGGGAGACCTGGGAGATGGGTCAGAAACAAGAGGGACCATGGGCTATAATAGCAGAGAGAAAGGAGGGTCAAGGCAAAACTGGGAGGCAAGATCAAACCAGTGTCTTAGATGGCTATATACAAATGCGAGAAGTATGGGTAATAAGCAGGAAGAACTGGAAGTGCTAATAAATAAATACAACTATGACATTGTTTTGGCAGTCACTGACACTTGTGACGAAACACCACGTTGTGAATGTGGTGTGGATGGGTACAGTTGCTCAGCAAGATAGACAGGGGAAAAGGGAGAGTGTGTCCTTATATATTAAAAACTGTACACACTTGGACTGAGGTGGAGGAGTACATAGGAGACGGAAGTTTGAGAGTCTCTGGTGTAGGCTAAAGGGGTACAACACAAGGGCTGATCGTCATGCAGGAGTCTGCTACAGGCACCTAACCAGGAGGAAGAGTGTGATGAGCTTTTTAACAACAACGAAACATACATCCAACCAAGATGCTTGGTGACGGATGGGACAAAATGAGCTCAGAACTAGCATACAGGAAAAAGGGAAAAGAGACTTTTTAATCAATAATTAGAAGCAAGAGGAAACACAAGCAGGGTAGGCCCACTGCTCAGTAAGGAGAGAAACAGTAACAGGAAACTTGGCAATGCAGAGATGCCTTATGACTTTTGTTCTGCTATCACTGAGAAGTGTGAAGGAATGTCTAACTAGTGAAAGCTAATGGGGAAGGGGGTTTGAAAGATAAACTAAAAAGAACAAGTTAAAATACTTAGAAAAGTTAGATGCTGGAAGTCACCAGAGCTTGATGAAATCAATCCTAAATACTCAAGGATAATAGAGGAGTTATCTAGAGCCTTTAGCTATTATCTTTTGGAAAATCATGGGGATGGGAGGATTCCACGAAGAACGGAAAGGCAAAGTATATGCCCATCTATAAAAAGGGAAATTAACAACCCCAGAAACTACAGACCAGTTAGAATTAACTTCTGTGCCAGGAGGGAGATAATCGGAGCAAGTAATAAGGAAATCTATCTGCAACACTTGGAGGTGTGAAGGTATAGGAATAGCGATGGCTTGTAAAGAGAAAATTGTGTAAAAACCAATCTGCATGTTCTTTTGATAGAGAAAAGTCGACCTGATGGATAAGGAAGAAGCGGTAGATTGGTTACCTAGGTAAAAGGACTAAGTTAACAAAGACAAGAGTGAAAAGTGCTCCATTAGGAAGAAAAATCAGTTTCACACATACAAAATGGGAAGAGATCTCGTCCAGAGGAGTCGGCAGAAAGGATCAGGGGATTATAGTGACCACAAGCTAAATATGAGTCAACGAGTGTGATGCTGGACAAAAAAGCAAACTGATTCTGGGAATGCATTAAGATGTGTATGTGAGCAAGACACAAAAGTCATTCTTACTGCCTATCTGCTCTTAGGCCTTCAGACTGCGAGTTATGTCCAGGTCTGCACTGCATTTCAAGAAAGATGTGGAGAAATTGGAGAGGGTCCAGAGAAGAGCAACAAGAATGATTAAAGGTCTAGAGAGCATGACCTATGAAAGAAGGCTGAAATAATTGGGTTTGTTTAGTTTGGAAAAGAAAAGACTGAGAGGGGACATGATAGCAGTTTTCAGGTATCTAAAAGGGTGTCAATAAGGAGGAGGGAGAAAACTTGTTCACCTTAGCCTCTAAGGATAGAACAAGAAGCAATGGGCTTAAACTGCAGCAATGGAGGTTTAGGTTGGACATTAGAAAAAATGTTCCGAACTGTCAGGGTGGTTAAACATTGGAATAAATTGCCTAGAGAAGTTGTGGAATCTCCATCCCTGGAGACAGACATTTATCTAACCTACTCTTAACTATCAGGGATGGTCTAGACAGTATTTGGTCCTGCCATGAGGGCAGGGGACTGGACTCGGTGACCTCTCGAGGTCCCTTCCAGTTCTAGAATCTATGAATCTATGAATCCCCACCATCATAAAAAAAATCCCAACACTGCAGGGTTCATTCCACATAAGATAATGCTGAGCCTGTCCATATTATTGTACAATGGCTCCTCCTTTTGCACTCTGAATTCCTCTTTGAGGGTTTCTTGAGTGGCAGACGTTGTTGAGGAATCAATGGGCAGTGACTGTGAGGAAGTTGTACTGCCATGAGTGGGGCCCTACCAAATTCACTGTCCCTTTTGGTCAATTTCACAGTCATAGTATTTTAAAAACCATACATTTCATGATTTCATCTATTTAAATCTGAAATTTCACAGTGGTGTAATTGTTGGAGTCCTAACACAAAAAGGAGTTGTGAGGGTCGCAAGGTTATTGTAGCAGGGGTTGCTGTACTGCTATGCTCACTTTTATGCTGCTGCTGGCAGCGGCGCTGCCTTCAGAGCTGGGCAGCTGGAGAGTGATGGCTGCTGGCCAGGAGTCCAGCTCTGAAGGCAGAGTCGCCAACAGCAGCAGCACAGAAGTAAGGATGGCATGGTACGGTATTGCCACACTTCTGCACTGCTGCCTGCAGAGCTAGGCGCCTGGCCAACAGCCGCTGCTCTCCAGCCACCCAGCTCTGAAGGCAGCACAGAAGTAAAGGTGGCACTACTACAACCCTTCTAAAATAATCTTGTGACCCCCCTGAAACTCCCTTTTGGGTCAGGACCCTCAATTTGAAAAATGTTGGTCTCCCCTGTGAAATCTGTATAGTATAGGGTTAAAGCACACAAAAGACCAGATTTCACGGGGCGAGACCAGATTTCACGGTCCGTGACACATTTTGCATGGATGTGAATTTGATAGGGCCCTAGCCATGAGATATGTGGGTCTGGGAAGTAGCATGGTGGTGTTGCATAGCTGTCTCAGCTACTTGTGGGTATCTTGAGACTGGTGGCATTTCCCCTTGGTCACTCTGTAGCTATTGATAGGTTTTTAATGCTCTATCCAGTGGTGTAGCCAGGTTTTAAGTGTAGGGGGAGCAAACATAAAAAAGGTGCCTCCCTTAGCTTCTCCCGTTCCCCACCCCCCCCAGATTAACCCCGGGGCCGGCTCAGGACTCCTGCGGGCTTCCCGGGGATGCGGATACACCCCCGCGCCATCTCCGGAAGAGTCTCTCCTGCCCAGCGCACTCTGCAGGTGTCCCCCAGCGGGCTGTGCTGCCCGACCCCGCCCGCGGGGTCCCGGCCTCCTTGCCCCAGGCTCCTGCACCGCCGCCTGTCCCTGGTATGCTCTCAGCGCTCAGTGCACTCCATGCGGGGCTTGCCAGCCAGGCGGCCTTAAAGGTGCAGGGGCCCTTTTGCCTCCCTCTTCCCGCCACATTAGCAAGGGGCAGGGGCCAGGGAGCATTTGGCCGCCGAGCCCTGAACCGCCGCCGCAGCAGATGGCTGCGGTGATGTTGGGGCCACACTGAGCATGGGGCGTGATGGCCGAGGAGCCGGCCCCCTCTCTCTTCCGGCCGTGCCTGCCGCCCCCCATGGCTCCTCTAACTGTGCTGCTGCCAGTGGCGGCCTGGCAGGCGCCGCTTTTTGAAAACGTGCTGAGGGGAAGTGGCTGCTTCCCCTGAACCTTGCTAGCTACGCTACTGGCTCTACCTCAAGCCCTCCCAGCAGTGGGGGAAAACTTTATCCAGTGTCTGCCTCCAGATTAAGATGATCTGTAAGAAACTCTGTGAACTGAACCCACCAAGTTTCCTGGCTTTCAAGGAATGGCCCTAAATTACTATCACTGTATACTCACCCATCAAAATCCTTTGTATCATGAAGGATCTGCTCTAACGCCCACTGAAGTCAGTAGAAATGTTTCCCTTTAGGACCTGTCCACACTTACAACACTACAGCAGCACAGCTGTGCCGCTGTAGCACTTCAGTTTATACACTACCTATGCCAACATGAGGGACTCTCTTTTGGTTTAGGTAATCCATGTCCCCAAGAGTCAGTAGCTAGGTCATCAGAGGAATTCTTCTGGCAACCTAGCAGTGTCTACAGTGGGATTTAGGTTGGCTTAACTATGCCACCTGGGTGTGGATTTTTCACACCGCTGACCGACTTAGTTAAAACAACCTAATTTTCTAGTGTCGACCAGGCCTCACTGTAACGGAAGTTGTACTAGGTTCTGGCTGCTTACAGCCTCCTCCAATCCATTTGAAATCACTCACAGGAAAAACATTCCATCACAACTCTGTTTGCTCAGCTCCTGAGCCCTGATTTCATTCACCTGGATCTCTCTCCACTTTGAAGTGATATTCCCATTATGGGTCCATAACATGGTCATTGTTCTAGTTCAGTCATGTTTTGTGCAGTGCTTTCTACGTGTTCTTGAAATGCATTTTTTAAATTAGCTGATGCATGTAACATACATAGTGGATTAATAAGGCCTCCACTTCCTGCTTCTTTCTGGGCCAAAAGTTCCACAGGCAGAAGCGCAGGGCTTCATGCAAAGATGCACCTGTGACTCGACATGGTTCCCACAATCACACATGCAGAGTGAGTAAATGCACATGCCAATGGGAAGTTAGACACAAGAAAGGCCTCTTGGGAGCTGTTTGGATGATACCATATGCTGTAAACCTGGGCCGAGGGGCAGGGGAAAATCTTGCATGTTGTTTCTGCCTTGGGCCATTGTAAACGGGTGTCAAATACACCAAGATTCTGCACAACATAACTCCCTTGGGATCACAGGTGCTGACTTTTGTTTTTGCTCATGGGTGCTCCAGTCCCGCTCCTCCCAAAGCCCCGCTCCTGCTCAGCCTCTTCTGCTGAGGCTCTGCCCTGTGCCCCAAGGCTCCTCTCACCCACCTGCTGCTCACTCCTTTCCACCCCGCAAACCCCTGCTGCTCGCTCCTCTCCGCCTTCTCCCCTGAGGACCCCCTGCTGCTTGCTCCTCTGTGTCCCCTCCGCCTCTCACCTGCTCCTCTCTGTCCTCTCCCCTGAGGCTCCTCCCGCCCACCTGCAGCTTGTTCCTCTCCACCCAGAGTCCCCACCCACCTGCCACTCACTCCTCTCCACCCCAGAGGCCCCGCCCACCTGTCACTTGCTCCTTTCTGCTCCTTCCTGCCTTAAGAGTGAGTGATGGATGGAGAGGAGTGAGCGGCAGAGGCCCTGGGGGAAGAGGCGCAGCATGGGTGGGACTATGGGGAAAGGGGCCAAGTGAGGATGGGGCCTCGGGGCAGAGCGCAGGCGGTGCCACAGTTTGTGGGTGCTGAGCACCCACTTTTTTTCCCCATGGGTGCTTGAGCCCTGGAGCACCCACGGAGTCAACATCTATGCCTGGAATGCCCTCAAAAAGAGATAGAGGTGAGGTGGTTCTACATCCCTTTATGGCACTGGGATACTATAAGAAAAACCTGAGCGAATGAGATCCTCTGGGAATCTAAAGTACTTACAATATGTGGTTTATATATAGTGCCTGTTACACTGTGAGGTATTGGTGACTGCATGAATAATAAACCTCTTTGAGACTTGGTGTGAATGCACCCTTCAATTAACATAACTATCAGGATAAATTAATCACAAGTCCCCCCCACCCCCAACACACCTTAAGTCAAAAGGGGTTGTGAACCTGCCCAGGAGTTTTGGCCTACTGGAGAGAGGGGTTTTGCTGAATAGTATTTGGGGAAGGTAGTATGCATGAGTCTGACTGACCAACCCAGAGAGAAAACTAGGGAGAGGTTCTGGGGTGGGCGGTCTAGCTCATAAGCTACAAAACTATTTCTTTTGCTTTTGGATCCTGCTGCATTAGGAGAAGCAGGACTTTATACACTTCCTGTAAATAAACAAAATTGCATCAAAGACAATACCAGACTGTAACATCAATTTCAAGTCCCAGCTGGAAAATTCCCAGGATCCTGGACTAAGACTAGCTGATGGGATCAACAAGGGGTAACACACCTTTCAACCACTGGTCATAAAACGCTTTACAAAGAAGGTCATAAGTCAATGGGTTAGCCCATTTTACAGCTGGGGAAACTGAGGCATAGAGAGGTGATGTGACTTGCTCAAGGACACTAGCAGGCCAGTAACAGATTGAGGATGACGATCATATACCCCAGTAGGATATTGAAAGAGGAGTTTTGAGGAACACAAGCTGAACTCCATTACTGCCCTGGCCGACTCTCTGAAGAGTGTTTGGTAATGGGATTGCACACTTCATTATTCCGCAGAGATGTTGCAAGAAGGGATGTTAAGGAATTCATATTGAAAGTGAAAGCTGGATTTTACTGGCATTGTGTACAATAAATATGAGATGTTGCAGCAATGCACGCCTGACTTTGAAGAAAAGCCTGTTTACATTGCAGAAATTCTTTGGGAACAGTTTAACCAGGAGGAAATATGACACTTACAACAGTGCCAAAAACAGAGAGACCTCTGGTGATCTGCCATGGAAGTGCCAATTGTTTAGCTTCTGAAGCCAGAAGGGACCAATGTGATCATTTGACCTCCTGTCTAGCACAGGCCATAGAACTTATACAAAACCAATCCTACAGCAGAGCTTTCAGAAAAACATCCAATCTTGATTCTAAAATTGCTGGTGATGGAGAATCCACTACAACCCTTGGGCTATTGTTCCTACTGTTAATTACCCTCACAGTTAACATGTGATGACTTATATCTAGTCTGAATTAGTCTAGCTTCAGCTGCCAGCCATTGGATTGTGTTATTTCTTTCTCTGCTAGACTGAAGAGCCCATTATTAAATATTTGTTCCCCACATAGATCCTTACAGCCTGTAATCAAGTCACTCCCTTCATCTTCTCTTTGTTAAGCTAAAAGAGATTGAGCTCCTTGAGTCTATGACTATAAGGCATGTTTTCCAATCATTTCATCATTCTCATGGCTCTTCTTTGAACCCTCTCCAATTTATCAACTTCCTTCTTGAACTGTGGTCACCAGAGGGACAGAGTATTCCAGCAGCAGTCACACCAGCACTAAATTGGGGGGTGGGGGGGAAGGTGGTAGCTGGGGCAGAAACAGGGAGCACTTTAACATATACAGTTTTTCCAAAATTTCTAAAAAGAAGACTCTTTGCTAACTTACTCTCTCCCTTCTCCACCCCAATGCAAGTTTCCCTGGCACCTATCAGAATGGCGATGAAAGGGCATTGACTGGTGAATGGAACAAGGGAGCCATGTCGATGGTTGACGTTTCAGGAAAGAGCAAAGCCAAGCAGGGCCGGCTTTAGGCCTATTCCACCAATTCCCCCGAATCGGGCCTCACGCCTAAGAGGGCCCCGTGCCCAGTGAGAATCCCTTCCCTGGCTAGAGGTGCCTTTTTAATTTTTACTCACCTGGCGATGCTCCGGGTCTTCAGCAGCACTTTGGCGGCGGGTCCTTCACTTGCTCTGGGTCTTCGGCAGCACTTTGGCGGTGGGTCCTCAGTGCCGCTGAAGACCTGGAGTGAGTGAAGGACCCACTGCCGAAGTGCTGCCAAAGACTTGGTACACCTCCCAGTGAGTGCAAGCCCCACATGTTCTTTAGTTTTGTTTTTTTTTTTTGTCATCCCTGCCGGGGTCCCATCGAAACTGTTTGAATTGGTCCCCGCGCCTCCTAAAGCCGGCCCTGAAACTAAGTCATGCAGCATGTGAGATCACAACATTCAGCCAATGGAGGGAGAGTAGATTTTAGGGGAAAACAACAACTATAAATCTCTTGGGGGGCCAAATCTTCCCTCTCCCTCAAAAAAATAAAAAAAGGGACAAAAGCCAGCAGAAAACCCCACAAGGGTCTCACTGCATTTCTGTTGCTTGTTTTCCTTGAGGGGAACATGATGGAAACTGAGTTTCTGCTCTATGCCCCATTGTTTGGGGGGGAGGGAGGTGGAGACCTGGCAGAGTGCACAGGAGGTGAGAGGAGCCCGCTGACCTCCATGGAGCCCAACGAAGCAGGCAAATGCTGCAGATCTCAGGGACTGCGTCCACAGAGCTGGCTCCTTTCACAATGCTCCCCCTTCCCTCTTGGCAGTGTGGCTCCTGCAGCTGTTATGAAAGATCCAGGCAAAGCCGATAAAAGAAAGAGGAATGAAAAGAACCTCCTCATCACATGTGGGTTGTTTTCAAAAGGTGGCATTGCTGCTCTCCCAGGCAAAAGCTGGCTGAGAGGCAACTTGGGTGGGCAGGTGACCTGGGCAAAGGGAGAAGTGCCAGCTCGTGTTGAGCTCAGGATGCTGTTTACAATCAACAGCAAACTATAAAAGGAAAGGGGGAAGAGGAGGGAGCTGTTGAAATCTCCATGGCGACGGTTAACCTGCTGCAATGGAAGCCGTAGAGGGACTGGCACTGACCAGGTCATTAGGAAGAAAAGCACCTGGCACAAGAATGGCAAGATCCTCATTACACACATGGCCCATAGTGAGGTGTAGCTTTCCAAGCCTGCTCGTCATCACACAAGAAATATTGCATTGAAACAACATTAAAGTTAAGAAATTCAAGAAGTGCAGGCCAGCTGTTGTTCTGACTCTGAACAAGAGAGGCCCAAATCTGGGGGGAGATGGGGCAGGGATGCAGCATCAGCTTCATGATGAATTTTGGGGCTTTCTTCATAGACTTTGGGAGTACAAAAATGATCAGTGTTTTGAGCACTTTTTGAAAGGGAGGGAGAGAAAAAGAGGGACGGGGAAAGAGAACTCCCCCTGGAAGATCAGCCAGGGCTAGACAGTAACTTCACTCTCTCCCCTGAGAAAACGGACCGTGTGCACTATACTGCCTGCGGAACAGACTGGGGTTACATTCTGAGTCACAATGTGTTCTCTGATTACCACCCAGCTTTAGGGGGAAGTAGTATGCTAATGCCTGTGGCTCAGCTCTGCTGGCTAATGCTTTGTGGCAGTGGAAGCAAAGTGTTTTCCGTTCCCTGCCCCTGCCTGGGAGGAAAGGTGGGAGGGGGAGAGTAGCAGCCCTGCCTCTCTCCACAACTCGATATTGTATGTATAGGGCTGCCATTACCACAACATCTAAGCACCTCACATGCTTACACCCAGTGAGGAAGAGAAGTATAGATGCTTACAGATGGGGAATGGAGGCACCAGGTAGATGGAGTGTCTTGCCCAAGGTCACATAGAAAGTGCATAGCAGAGCAGGGTCTAGAGCCTTAATCAACAGACCATCATCCTATCGCTGTAATTGGCGATGCTTATTACAACTGGCAAAGGTGCCCCACCTTGTGCAAGAAGCCAAGCCAGAAGCATATGGAAACCATTGGTACTGTGTTGTTACTGTAGGAGAGAGGGTTTTGTAATGATTGGGCCTGATTGTGGCCGTTTACCCATCCATCTGTCCCTGGCTTGGGTTGGCCATAACTGCAGTGATCCTATTACCTTGAGCGGAAATGGAGTCCAGGGCGAGTGCCCCTGCAAGTACCAGCCTCGTCAAAGAGGCTAGGAAGGGCCTAAAGCCAGCAGGGTCATAGCTCTGCCACCCTGCATGCAGAGCTGCCCTTGGAAGGGAGTTCATGCTGCACTCTCTTAATGAGTGGCATGCACCTCAAGGGCACCCAGGAGACACCACATCAGCTGCTTCTCAGGGCTGTGCCTTAATGGCACTATCTTGGAATGTGTCAGGTACAGGAAAGATCATTGGCAGGATCAGTGCAAACAAATCTGGGGCCTCCTGCACAGGAATTAGATTGAGCCCCCAGACCCTAAAACTCCAAGACTCAACATTCAGTGTGTTACCTTCTCCTCTGCCTGCTTTAGACCCCTGTGCTGTGGCAGCTGGAGGCTGAGGCCCAGGGGAAAAGCCAATGCATGAGAATTGGCCTGTTTGTTTGGGAAGGGAGACAGAGGATGAGCTGATGCAGGTTTCCAGTTAAACAGCATGAGGAGGGGAAACTGTGAGGTGCCCAACCAGGGCTATAACAAAGGGGTGACACCCTGATGCCCTACGGGCTTATGTTATAGTCGCCATAGAGCTCTTGGGCAGTGGGAAGAAGGTCAAAGCCGAAGCTACATCACACTTGGGTGTGACTGTAAATGTTACACTCGCATTCCAGACTCTCCCTGTTTGGAGGAAGCCCCTGTGACGGCAGGTTCCACAGAATTGTATTGCCCAAGAAAAGTGGAGAGAAATGACCTGATCCCAGCTGAGCCCCAGTCAGCTTGCTTGATTCTTCTTCTGAGTCCAACAGACTGGACGTCAGTAACCCACATGATTAAACTAGTGTATGTACTGCTCTTATGTGCCAAGCTCTGCATCACATGTACATGGAAATCACCAAATCCACCTACAATAAACAAAGGAAATGAGGAAGCGACTAACTGTAAAATGAATGAAAACATGATCTAGCTTGTATGGAAATGCATGTCGGGGTTTGGCGAGAGTAGGGGGTGATAGGCTAGGTGAAAGGGGGAACTGTTCAGGGACAGCTGGGCTTTGCAAGCCCTCAGGAACACTCCCATGGAAGTTAATGCTGGACAGCCTCAGCATTCTCCTGCAGAACCTGCTCTGTGCTCTTGATGCCCCCCCTCCCTCCGCAGTGGGATGGAGCAGAAGGCAATGCCAACACAGCTCTTAAGGAGGAGGCTGTTCTTTGGGATGGTGTGATTTGACTCCTGTTTTATAAGTACAGGAGATAAGGGCTTATTTTCCTTATATGTCTGATTTTTAACCTTTCAGCATCCCTTAAATGTCAATAAAAGGGAGCATCCATTCATAGTTAAACGCTGTACCAAGGGTCCTGCTGCACGCTCTGCCTCTGTCAGTGCCCTAGGGGCAGTGCTTACTTTGTAATGAAAGAGATGCTGGAGCTCAAGCAATCAGGTGCTAAGGCTCAAGCAATTTTTGTACTTTCATAACTGATGCAGCAAGCCTAGAGACGCCGGGGCTATGAACTGCCAAGCCTAGAGACGCCGGGGTTCAGCCCTGGAAAACCCTGGCACAAATTAAGGACTGCCTCTGGGAGCAGGGTGGATGAAGGCCCATCTCCACAGCACTGGTCTCTCCTTCCCCTCACACTGCACAAGCGCCTCTGGAACAGCTCCTTGGAAGTGGGAAATGGGGATGGGGGTTTCTGAGGGCAGAGGTGGCAAGGAAATTCGTAACAGCACAGCTGGTGCCATTACGCTAGCAGAGGGCTGTGAGGGCTAGAGAAGGAGCCAGAGAGAGGCATGGCACAGAGCCTCTGTCCGGATGGCTGATGCCACCACAGTTCCTGGAGGAGCCAATTGTTTTGGGGGCTTAGCCATTTGCGTCTCCTGGGTGTGTACGGCAAGGGGAAAATCTGCCCTCCTGTGAAATAATATGTAGGCAACTGAGAGGCTGATGTAGTATTTTCCTTCCTTTACACAGGCATTTCTGCAGAGACAACACAGCCCCAGCTGCTCACCTGAGGCTAACCAGCCATGTTGTTAAATGTTCCTCTGCCATAGCATAAGAGCTCTTGTTTAGCCTCTGTAGTTACATTTTTGAAAATCATTTTGTGTTTAGTTAGCATATCTGTTTTACTCCACCACAAATTAACTGTAATGTTGAGTTCTGGGCACCACAATCCCAGATTGTAAACTCTGCGGAAGTGGAGAAAGGGATAAAGGGAATTTGAACATAGATATCTAAAAGATATCTAACAGGGTGTCATCAGGAGGAGGGAGAAAACTTGTTCACCTTAGCCTCTAATGATAGAACAAGAAGCAATGGGCTTAAACTGCAGCAAGGGAGATTTAGGTTGGACATTAGGAAAAAGTTCCTAACTGTCAGGGTAGTTAAACACTGGAATAAATTGCCTAGGGAGGTTGTGGAATCTCCATCTCTGGAGATATTTAAGAGTAGGTTAGATAAATGTCTATCTGGGATGGTCTAAACTGTATTTGGTCCTGCCATGAGGGCAGGGGACTGGACTCGATGACCTCTTGGGGTCCCTTCCAGTCCTAGAGTCTATGAATCTTAGTCTCTCGGAATAGAGCAAGAGTCAGGCTAACAAAGTCAGGCTGACACTGACTCTAATAACATGAGACTTGAAGACAGGGCCTAGGCGGGCGAAAAGCGAGTGGGAACAGACTGTAAGAGATACTGTTTTGACCTTATGCTAGATAAGAATGGAATGTAGATTGTGGCAGAAATTAATAAGAAAAGTGAGCTATCAGGAAGAAATATGTATAACAAAATGCAGCTGTTGCACATTATTGTATGTCACAAAAGGTATAAAAGCTTGCTCTAATTGTTTATTTAGCAGAGACCTGCCTGTGTGTGCTCTCCCATACATATTGCAGTTGCTCAAAATAAAGCTGCCTCTGGCTTGTTGCTTCAAACTCAGAGTGAGGACATTGTTTTCTTCTACAATTTGGTGCCGTGACTCAGATGGCAACGCCAGGCTGAGACAGTGACAAATTACTATGGACTGTTCCCCTGCAAACCCCACAGCGACATAATAGAGGTAAGAGACCTTTTGAAATCTCTACTGGGGTGTCGTAGGAGGACTGCTCATGGGGCCGTCTGTCCCTTTGGGGCTCATGCCATCTGAACTTACTGTTTTGCAACAAGATCAGATGTAGAGTGGTTCTGAGGACATTGTTTTCTTCCACAGCTCATTAGGGTAGGGACTAGCTTTTTGTTTGGCGTTTGCCCAGCACCTAGCACAGTGGGTCCTGGTCCATGACTAGGAGTGCTGGGTGTTACTATAACAACAACAATTCATAACGAATGCTGACTAATCGGAGAGACGTGAAGCAAGAATGATTAAGGGAATGATACTGCCCTGATTCCTTGCTCATTTCCACAAGTGTACTTCTCTTGGGGCTGGTGGAGATATTCCTGATTTATTCCAGTGAGAGAAGAGAATCAGGCTGTCTGAGGGATGGTTATAATAACTAAGTATAATTAGCTACTTTATGTCTATACAATAGTTAAGGTTGGAGACAATTGGCTCCAAGAGTTTAAAGGATATAAACATAAGAAAGGGGAAGACTTGTTCAGAGTGGTGCAAAGAGGGTTAACTAGGAGCAATGGGACATGTGAGCACAAGAAAATTGAAAGTGAATATGAAAAAAATCTTCTGAGCTATGAACAAGTGGCCTCTGGATCAGTTCCCAAAGGAGAGTAGTGGGAGGCCTGTGATTTGAGTTACTTAAAACCTGACTGGATAATATATCAGAAAATCTAGTGCTGGGAACACTTTTACCCTGAACAAAATTAGTTTGACCTAAAGATCTTTTCCATTTAGGATTTATATGATTCTGTATAATGAGTTAACTGAAGAGTGACCATTTGTTTAAACGAACATGGTTTAAAGATGGGGAAGGAGTTAGGGGCTGTTTGCTTTTGTCTGTAAAGGCTACAGTTCTCTTGCTTTTAACAAGGAATCTTCCATGCCTTATATCTCTCCCCCGCCCACCAATTTCACTTCCTAGCTATACACTGCAGAAGCCAACCTACTAGGCTTTTCACAGGAAAACATCAGGGCAAGGTTTAAAAAGCCTGGCTAATTTTATAACACTGGTAACATGTGTAGTTAAAGCTTTACTTTGTTTTTGAGCATCAGATATTGGGCACTGCTGGACTCAGGATACTGGATTCCATTTAGCAATGATCTGAATAAACACAGCAGTGTGAATAGCTCACAACATTAGAATAGTCTTTGAACATCAACAGTCTTGTGATCCTCGAAGGATAAGGGTGAGAAGATGGATTATGTGATACATTATATCAGACCACAACTGATGCATAGTTTATCAGGTCTTTAGCCCAAATGGTGCCTTCTTACTTTCTTCGATGATCCTTGAAATGCCTAAGGGCTATCCCCTGCCTCACCACCACCACTCTGTTAGCTAGCATGTGCGTTTTTTCATATCAAGGCTCTCTTACTGGGATCTGCTAGGAAGAGAAACTCCATGGGATGGAAAAAGCGAGAGAAGAAAGAAGATTTGAAGTGTGGAGTGAGAGCGTATTTCCTCATCACAAAAGAGCACACTCAACGCTAGAGGAGCTGGCTATGAAAACTCATTGAAAAGGAGTGAAACAGCAGATGTAAACTAACTAGTAGCCTGAATTACTAATTTGCATTTCAGCTGAAAAGTCACTTTTCTGAGCTAGGGAAATTGCATAAAAACTGCAACAGAGATAAACAGTTTATGTAACTAGCTAATTAATAAACTAAATGTCAGTTTTTCCACTAGGATGTTTCATTCATGAAAGCAATGCCAGCTGCTAGCTCTGCTTTAGCTGAGGGTCTGGCTGCATTTCCAGGATAAACTCTTGTTTTGAGTAATTTACCACTCAGCTATAAAACATTGCTGGAGTGGACGAGGATTCCTAAGGGAAACTGTAGATCAAATAAGATTCCCTCCTCTCCCAGAGCATAAGCATCTCTTCAAAGCCTTTCCCAGAATCAAACTGAGCTTTGGGCGACATTTGGAAAAGTTTTTTTTTTAAGAGCCAGATTCTGCCACTCTTACTAAGACTGAACAGTGGGACAAGGGCACTGAGTGGCATTATTCAACGGGGTCAGTCATGACCTCTCTTGCACACCCATGCTGGGGAGAAAGGATCATAAGGAGCTTACATTTGCTACCTGCATTGCTGTAGCCCCCATGAAGAGAAAAGCAGCTGCTCCTTCTCATCCCATGTAGGGGTGGGTGGCCATGGGCAGGGAGTGGGCAGTGCTGATACGTATCCTAGCACTGGGACAGATGGGGAGGCTGGTGCAGTTAATTTGTCCCATAGGGTGAGGCACAGGCTGGTTCATGTCCTGGTCCTAAGGCAGTGCAGCTGTGTCACTTAGGGAGGATGACAGGGTTACAGTCCTGCTCCATGTAAGCTAGGGTGACTGAACCTGGCCCTATGTGATTTTTTATTTACATGC
Source organism: Chelonoidis abingdonii (assembly GCF_003597395.2). Lineage (NCBI taxonomy): Eukaryota > Metazoa > Chordata > Testudines > Testudinidae > Chelonoidis > Chelonoidis abingdonii. Next base: position 91,321,850 of record NC_133772.1, read on the forward strand.
TCTTCTGAATTTCCCAATTCCATTCAAGACCAGAAGCAGGTTTGGAAATGCAATCCAATTTTTAGCCACTTTTCTGATCCAACTCAGTTATGGGCTTAAAGCCAAGTCTGCTTCACAAATTCAAAACAACATAACACTGCTTCCAAGGTATAGGGGGAATAGATGTGAAAAGTTACCTTTTGGGCACTGGGTTTGTGCCGTCTTGTTTGCTAAAGTGTAATTTAGCCAGACTATAGTCCATAATGTGGATAACAAGGGCTTTTGGCATTTTTTAAAGACAAGGAGTTTCTGATTTATTAACTAAAAATTGCTGATTGCACAGATTGTTATTTCCAGAACATTTTCTTTTTAACCCCCCCTATACACACGTATCCATGACAAATTGCAGTGGCTCCAGCCTGGCTCTCATAAGGGAGCTGTGGCAGTCTCTTGGATCAATCATATGTGTTTTATCAATGACTTCATCATCGTGTATACACATTATAGAAATGTACTGCTGCAGCATGATAAATTCAACTTCTGATCACTTGGTGCTTTACGTGGCTGTATTGTATTGTTAGTTTAGATTGTAAGTTCCTTGGGTCAGAGACCACATCTCCTCTATGTTCTGCACTGTAATAAGTACAGTATAATTACAGAAATAACAACAATAGAGGGGCAACCATGTATTTTAAATGTATACCATTAGGTATCTAACTTTAATCATGCAGTTTTGAAAATGTTGGCCTAAATAATGGCCTGACCCAGCTCCCACTGAAAACAATCAGAAGGTCCCTATTAACTTTGAAGGGAGCTGGATCAGAGCCTAAATGGCATGATCTTCAGAGGTGCTGAGCACTCACAGTCGCCACTGACTTTAATAGGAATTTTGCTTGAGTAAACATTTCATGATTTGGTCCTATCATAAAGACATTATTGTGTGTCTTATACATCTCATGATAGCTTCCCCTACATAAGAATGGTGTGTCAGACCAATGGGCCATCTAGCCCAGTATCCTGTCATCCAACAGTGTTTGGTGCCAGATACTTCAGAGGGAATGAACAGAAAATGGCAACTGTCATCTAGTCCAAGCTTCTGGCAATCAGATTTAGAGACGCCCAGAACATGGGGTTGTGTCCCTGATCACCTTGGTTAATAGCTATTGATGGACCTATCTTCCATGAAGATATCTAATTCTTTTTTGAACCCCATTGCTTTGGCCTTAACAACATCCCCTAGCAATGAGTTCCACCGCTGACTTTGCGTTGTGTGAAGAAGTACTTCCTTTTATTTGTTTTAAACCTGCTGCCTATTCATTTCATTGGGCGACCACAGGTTTGTGTGGCATTTGAAGGGGCAAATACAATTTCCTTATTGACTTTTGCTACTCCATTCATGATTTTATAAACTTCTATCATATCTCCCCTCAGTTGTCTCTTTTCCAAACTGAACAGTCCTAGTCCTTTTAATCTTGTCTCAGATGGAAGCTGTTCCATACCCCTCATCGTTTTTGCTGCCCTTCTCTGTATTTTTTCCAATTCTAATACAACTTTTTTGAGCTGAGGCATCTCGAACTACATGCAGTATTCAAGGTGTGGGTGTGCAATGGATTTATATAATGGCATTATGATATTTTCTGTTTTATTAACTAACCTTTCCTAATGGTTCCTAATGTTCTAGTAGCGTTTTTGACTACTGCTGCACATTGAGTAGATGTTTTTAGAGAACTATCCATGATGACTCCAAGATCTCTTTCTTGATTGGTAACAGCTAATTTAGACCCCATCATTTTGTATGTATAGTTGGGATTGTTTTTCAATGTGTATTATTTTGCATTTGTCAACACTGAATTTCATCTGCCATTGTGTTGCTCAGTCACCCAGTTCTGTGAGATCCCTTTGTAACTTTTTGCTGTCTGCTTTGGATCAACTATCTCAAATAATTTAGCATCGTCTGAAAACTTTGCCACCTCCCTGTTTACCCCTTTGTGAATACGTTGAACAGCACTGGGCCCAATACAGACTTTTGTTGTGTCTCTCAGAATGCCAAAGACCTGCTTAATTTTCTGGGTTCACTTCCCTTTCTCATTAACACACACCCAGCGTGAAGAGCCTCTGTTATGGCAGCCTCCTTTTAGGAAGTACTGAACTCTCTTGGGAGCTCACCATTCTAGATGGCAGGATCACGCTTCAGTGGTGTGGAGCACTCTGTCTCCCGCAGGAGAAAGATGTGCTGCCTCTGCAACTGTCTCAAGCTTTACTGGGAAATAATACCCAGAATTGGGAACCTGACCCAAAAAGCCTATATTACAGGAGACCTTTCCAAGAAAAAGCATGTACAGTACAGAAAGCTCCCCAAGTAGAGCATACTTTATGGTAAATATGGTTCCCCAAGAAAGAGAAGATAGATGTTATAATGTTCCCCAAGAAGAGCACACAGTACAGTAAGTGGGATTCCATGAGAACAGTAAAAGGTGAAAGATTTATACGAACTGAAGAGAAAGCAGAGTATACTACAGGCTCCATAAGACATCACACAGTATGTTAATCTCCAGTGATATTCTCTGGAGACCAACAATATTAGACCTGAAATAGCTCAAACTAGGGACAGTTTTCTCAGGCTACCTGAGTTGTGTCTGCTTCTCTCTTCCCCTCTCCCATGGTCAGTTAAGCAACCACCGAGTCATGTGTGTTCTTGACCACTAAAACCAGTAACAGAAAAATGCATGGTTTTGTGACCTTTGGATACACAAAGCATGGTTGCCTAAGACAAGGTCTTGTTGCTATTATTGTGATATTTTGATTTGGGAAAAAGTTATCTAAAAGAGAGCAGGAGAAATGGGGCTGATTTTGCATTTCTGCAACTCTCCACATTTTCCCTGCCTTCACTGGGAATGTTGGGTCTGCAAGAAATGCAGGATCAGCCTATAGCACTACCGTAATTAAGAGCCTCCCGGATAAGGCCCATCTAACTCCGATCTCAATTTCTCCTGTATTATCCACTCTGCCAGTTTTGGCTTCTCCCAGGTAAGCTCTAGAACTGGCTTTTAAGGAACACTGGGGTTATTTTTAACAGTCTATTAAATTACCAACTGCATTATAAATACAGACTATACAACTGTGAAACTTATTCAGGCCAATGATTCCCAGTGAGAAATTCCATTCATGTCATTGCTGGGTTGTGGGCAGCCAGATCCAGCCTTCAGAGCTGGAGTCTGCAGTCCCAAGACAGGAATCAGCAAGGTTAGGATATACAGGAGGACAGAATCAGGAGACAAATTAGAGGGCAGAAACACAAATCAGATGCCCGGAGTCATGCCAGGTCAGGATGCCAAGAAAGCAGGAGCAGGCAGCTCAAGGCACAAAGTCCAGAACAGGGTAGAGCCCAGTTCAGACAGCTTCCTGTTCCTGCTGCTGGTTGAAGTTGGGCCCGCAGGCCAGTCAGTTGCTCTGGGACTCCACCAACAGAATTGCAAGGGAGGAGCTTCAAACTGGGGCTGGACTTCATCAGTCCCAGGTAAGCAAGTGTCAGCAGGCTGCCAAATGGAGGGTTGGAGCATGGCTACTCTTGAAGACCCAGGTTCAAGACTTGTAAGTCATAATAATTTATTCACTCCCATGTTGCATTATCAACTTGGGACTCCTGTGGGAAATACCATGCTGTGTCATCAAAATGGCAGCTCCCACTAGGAGAGATATCAGTCCCATTCACTGAATGGAGATACTGAAACAAGGACTGGTATGTCTAAGAATTAAAAGGTGAGATTAGTTAGGTGTGTACATTTTGAGCCTGATTCTGCCTCCCTTACACAGAATAGCACCTTACTCTGCAAATAGTCCTATCCATTTCAGTGAGATGACTTATGGAGTACAGTACTACTCAGTGTGAGTAAGGATGGCAGAATTTGTTCCTTAGCAAGGTAAAGCATTATATCGAGAGCTCTGCAAACCCATCAAAACTTGATAATAAACAAAACAAAAACCAAAAATCCCCAAACCACCTCATAAATGTTCATTTGAACCACTTGTATAGGTATGCAGAAATTAAGAAAGAATTGGGTTCAAACAAAGTCCCTTTTTCTCCAGGTCATGTGTCATGGAAAGATTGAGTACTTACATATTCGCATGGGTCTATCAGAACCAGAACTGGGCTACCAGACACACTGAGGGCGTGGCATTGGGCAGGGCTGGCTGAGTTAGGATTTGGAACCAGAGAACTTTTCACGTTTAAAACTATAGCAAAACATGTATATAACACAGTTTATTTGCACCAACAGATGCAATTGAAAACAATAAGCAAACCCAAGACAGACACACATTGAGGCTAAGATACAAATTTTGTCTGCTAATTTTTTCAGCTGAATCAGAGAACTTAGCTGAAATGTAGAGGCTCTTTGAGAACCTAAGGCCCCATTTTCACTGCAAAGCTAACTGTATTTGAACATGGTTTTGAAACATGGTTTTAGCCAAATCATGCTATGATATAGTTTATTCTTTAAAAATCTCTACTGGGGGCACTTCTGAAGATTGGCCACCAACATTTTTACCATCATATCATCTAGGCCTTTTCTGAGCCAGTTTGGATGACAGTGTGGTAAAAACACTAGTGTCTGATCTACATTTAGCCTATGTCTACATTGTACTTTTGTTGGTATAACTTATGTTGCTCAGGGGTGTGGAAAAACACCCCTCTGAGCCAGTGGCGTAGCCAGGTTCTAACATCAGGGAGAGCGAACACATAAAAAAAGGCACCATTCGACATACCAAGTTACACCTCTACCTTGATATAACACGACCCGATATAACACGAATTCAGATATAACGGGACAAAGCAGTGCTCTAGGGGGCTGCGCACGCACCCGGTGGGACAGCCCCTCTCATCTCTCCTGAGGGGGCTGCTCTGCAATCTGTGGCTCCTGGAAGCAGGCAGCACAAAGGAGCAGGGGGGGCACAGTCCCCCGCATAAAGGAGACAATCTGACAGAGGTGGGCAGGGTCTGTTGGGGGTTCACATGGGGTAGAGGAGGTGAGAGGCTGCACTGGGAGACTCTCCGATGCAGCACCTAGCCATGCTAGCTCTGTGCATCATGAGACACTCGGGAAAAGGAGGCAGCAAGAGAGAGAGGCCGAGGAGGAGTGCCCTTCCCCTTCCAGCTGGATCTGTGAGTCCCTGATCTCACAGAGTCTCAGTGCTGCAGACATCCAGCCCCCAGGTACTGGGTTGTAGTGCAAGCTAGAGGGGCTGATACAGAGAAGTCAGGACCAGTCAGAGCACTTCCCATGTCATCATGAAAACTCACTCCTAGAAAGCTGGGTGAGGTAATATGGTGGTGGTGGAGTAGGGGATATATATCTAGGTGGGTGAGGTAATATATTTTATTGGACCAGCTTCTGTTGGTGAGAGAGACAAGCTTTTGAGCTTTCACAGAACTCTTCTTCAGGAAGAGGAAAGAACTCCATGAAAGCTCCAAAGCTTGTCTTGCTCTCTCTCTCTCTCACCAACAAAAGTTGCTCCAATAAAAGATATTACCTCACCCACCTTGTGGCTCTAATTTCCTGGGAACAACAGGGCTACAGCAACCCAGATACAGAAAGGCAAGATTCACATGGACAGCACAGAGTGACCACCATCACACCAGGACACCATTTTCACGATTCATCTTAGCATAATCTCATCATCACGCCAAGGAAGTAGCACTATCAGCAGAATGAAATAAATATAGCCACATGTGCATGCCAAAAATTCACAGTACAAGCACACTGGGATCCACACAGCAGGATAGTAGTGTCAGTTTAGCTCTCAGTCTCTGAGTCCATCCCCACTAAGCTTTTCAGTTTCAGCTAAACACAAGGGCACCTGCAAATAGCTGTACTAACAGTAGGATCTACACTGGCACAATAGGAGGAATTGCATGTCAGGGCACTAATTCCCAATCCCAGTGCAAGGCAATATGGGATCCAGGCACCAGGTCCTTAGAAGCAGAATTTGTACTCACAGGAGAGTGGGATGAAATTAGAGAAGTTACAGAAGGCAACTCCCGAGAAACAAGGTATTGACCAAATGGCTGGGTGGATGTTAAACAACCATCACCAGCCATTGTGTGTAGCAAGTGAATGGCAATTAGTAACTTAATGACCACCATCACCAGAGAATTACTCAACCCTGGGACTCAGCAGTGCCTCCCCCTCCTCCCAACATGATCACAAGCCCTTCCCTTAGGAGACAATTCAGGTCTCCCCTGACAGGAGAGGGAAAATCAGTCTACCTCTTCCTGCCCCCCAACATGGTGCCTGGACTTGTGTTTGCCAGAGCACATGGACTAAACTAAACATACTACAACAGCAGATAGTTCGTTCCAGCCTTCCCTTGGGAGACAATTCCACCCACACCCGCAAGGCAGAGATTGTACTGCTATGAAGATTTCCCCTGATAGTCTCAGTTTTCCTCTCCTACCCCTACACCCCTATCCCTTCCCCACTGCCTCTTCCCTTCCACTCCTCACCCCCTAAGAGACAGTCACCCAGATGCCAGGGAGAGGGAACCAAGCGCACTACATGGCCACTGTCTCTGAGAGGCAGGTGTCTCTGCCTGGGCAGGGAGGGCAGAGACACCACACCCCACAGGAGACGCGCCTCCCCACCACCACCACCATGCCTGTCCTGGTCCAGCTGTCCGGGTGCAGGGGATGTTTTTGGAGATGCCACTGGCTGAGTCCCCTGCCCCCCACCATGCAGACAGCCCTCCCACCAGCTGCCAGTTGCTGGCTCTCACAGCCACCTGCAGGGTTTCCAGTCCCCCCCTCCAGCCACCCTCATCACAAGAAAGACCCCCTTTGAAATACACTTACCAGCTGCTGCTACTGTCTGCCTTTAGTTGGGTGAGAGGTTAGGAGCTGCTGCAGTTGCAGAGCCAGAGAAAGCACACCTGCCACAGTGCCACAAGAAGCAGGTAGGAGAAGGAGGTGGAGTCTCTTAGTTGCTCAGCCCCTTGCTCCAGTAGCAGTTCCCCTCGCTGATTGGTTGGTGGCCAAAACCCAGCTAAACAGGGAGCACTCACACTCCCCTAGCTAGCTACCCTACTGCCCCCACCGAACAGCTCATGGCTCATGGGCCCCCACAGGCCCCATTAACAGTTGACTGGTGGGTGGGTGCCCCTGCCCCCTATAGGGGCATGCCCTGACCGACCCCCTTCTTCCCCAAGGCCCCAGGCTCTCCTCCTCCCCAGGAGCCCAGCTTGCTGGAGCTCAGTTCTTTCCCCTTCCCCTTACTGATTAGCTGTCTCCCAGCAGGAGGGAGACAGACAGCTAATCAGTGAGGCAGGGAGGGAGCAGGGTTTATGCAGCACACGAGGGGAAGCCAGCAAAGCCTACCTGCAGGAGCCCAGCTTGCTGGAGCTAAGTTCTTCCCCTCCCCTCCCTACCACGGGATCAGCTATCTCCCTCCTGCTGGGAGACACAGCTGATCAAAGAGGTGGGGTATGCAGGAAGCTGGGGGAAGCCGGGCAGGCCAAGCTTCAGAGCGGAGCATGGGCCCTGCCCCTGGTGCCATGATAACCCCACCTAAGGTGCCACTTTTTAAAAAATGTGCTGAGGGGAAGCAGCTGCTTCCCTTGTACCCCACTAGCTACGATACTACTCTGAGCGACAGAAGTTACACTGACAGAAGCACCAGTGTTGACAGTGCTATGTTGGTGGTAGATGCTCTTCCTCTGCCATACCTACTGCTGCTCTTTGGAGGTGGTTTAATTATGTCGACAAGAGAGCTCTCTCCCATTGGCATAGAATGGTTACATGAGTGATCTTCCAGCAGCACAGCTGCATTGATACAGCTGTGATGCTGGAAGCTCACTAGCGTAGACATCAGCTAATGTTCCCACCATTGCTACTTGTAATGGAAGCATGAGAGATATGCCAGGAAAGTCAGTGTCATGGTAAAATGGCTTCTGTAGACACTACTGATTCCATGTGGTAAGCCAGCCAATGATGTTCACAAGAAAAAGACCAAGTGTTGTGCCCCATGTGACCTTTCCTAGTGAATGTGGTTTGAACTGGAAAACCATCAGTGAATGGCAGTCTGAACCTATTCATGGCTATCCTGAAAGAGCAGAAGAGTTTATACTCAACTTTGCTAAAACATTTATGGACATGGTAACAAAATTTTGTGTGAACAGCAGATAGTCCCCAAATGCAGGTCAGACTAACTAGAATGAATTTCTAGTGCATTTGTGAGGCAAATCAAATGTATTGCATAGCTCTCATGTTACCATAGCAAGTCACTAGAGTGTTCCCATTAAACAACTCCCTGAAATTCCCAGAGCCGTTGTCTGGAACCAGCACTTCATTCTGTGTGACATGCAGTGATGTTTATGAATTGTGGTACTTTTAGGCACTGGGCCACGCTGACATAAGTTCTGCGAAATCGCAAACAATTTCTGAACTTTCATACATATATAATTCCTGGTTGACAACTGTACATAAAAAAAACAAAACCCAGAAAACCCCGTTCTGGATTTTCCCCTGCTGTTCTGTGCATCTTAAATCAATCACGCCATGAGCATGGCTGTCCATTGTCAGGCAGGTGCTGTACACTATCCAAAAGGCGCATTCCCAATGTGTTTGCTGCTGTGGCCAGGGTCCAACTCTGAGCAGCTCAAGGCAGCATCCACCATATTTAGCTCTCTCAAGGATTCTTGCCTTTTATTTACTCATCATTTGGAGATGGCAACATCTGGTCAGATTACATTTTGCCTCACTACATTTAATTTTCTTCAGTTACAAATTACCGTATAAAGGCTGTGTTATTCCCCCCCCCCCCCAGCCCTCGGTGCAAATTTGGGGCTACTTTGCAACCCAACACAAAGCAGTCCTAAAACTGGTGGATCCAGCCAGAAGAGGCTACTTTTTGGCTTGGGAATTCCTAAGCAGCACAGAACCACTATAGTAGCTCCTACACCTACCTCCTTCCTTCCCGTATTCCCAGCCATGAGCATATGGGGCATGGCCAGGCCCCCTTTGTGCTCTGGTGATCCCTGTCTTCCAGAATGGCCCTTTGAAGTTATAGGCAGGTGGCACAAAAATTCTAAGTTGTGCAAGAGACCAAGCCCGCCACCTGAACAGCCACAGGATCAAGGAAGCATAGTTCTTTCTGCCCCCAGCGCAATTTCAACACAAGATGTGAGCCAATATGCTTAAATTTCTTGTTGATGCCTTTAGAGCTCTACACAGTTCCACATCTCTGACCTTTTCAGACAACAACACTCCCCGTCTAAACCAGCCTTGGTGTCCCATTTACCTCCTCCTTCCTCACCATCTCTGTGACCTTTCGCACACCTCCCCCAGTGCATCTTCTGTGATTCCCACAAGAAACGAAACAACCTAAGCTGTAAAAAACTATATAATTTACTCCATATTATTCTATCCTCTGGTATTCCTATCTTCTCCATTTCTGTCATACAGTGCTAGATGGTACCTGGCCTTCTCACAAACATCCAGTTGAGAAGGGTGCAAGGAACCTTCCTCGGCAAATATGGTCCATGTAAGAACCAACCCCAATTGCAGTGCAGGTGCTGTTTCTGCCCTACTGCCCAAGGTTAGACAGCATTCAAAAGGGGGATGAGGGGTGGAGAGGAGACAGAGTCATGGGTTTACTCCGCACTATGCAGCAGCTCTGCTGGCCAGCTACATGGTGGGGGAGGAATAAATTGCACCCCATGATGCTATGGGCACCCTGCCTCTGCACATCTGGGAGCTCCAGGAAGCATTGTTCTAGTGCTTCTCATGGGGTACTACAGCCCTGCACTGCCTTCAATGCAGGGCTGTACACCTTGCAGATCTAATAGCTTGTAAGCCCTTATGGGCAGGGACTATCTTCATTATGTACTGTATACAGTGTCAAATACATTGTGGACACTTAGGCCCAGATCCTCAAAGGCATTTAGGTGCCTAACTCCCACAGATTTCAACAGAAGTTAGGCAGCTAAATACCTCTGAGGCTCTGGGTCTTAACAAATAATATATTATTTTAATAGTTTCTAAGTGGGTGTTCCATCTGTGATGAAAGGACATCCTAAAACACAATGAGAGTTAATATAGCCAGATGTTATTGACAATGGAATGTAGGGTCATGAAAATTCCATGACTATGATGTAGTCATGTGCTGGGGGACAAAAGAGAATAATGCATTGGGAAAAATATATGTTCAGAACAAAGGGCTGATCTGGAGTCCTAATGCCTTGGGCTGTATTCATGTTTTATATGCCATGTTAAGCTGGGTCAGCCTGGTCAGTGCTTCATCAGCACAGTTATTTATATATTTAATTACTTCAGATGTGTTGAAGATGAAAAAGAAAGAAAACTGAAGAAAGTAAAGAAAATTTGCCCTTGTCCAACATGCCCTGGAATGCTTGTTTGGCATCCTCTGGCAACTTCTCTGAGACCTTCAGTATATTGTCCCAGAGGGAGAAGTCACATTGGGCCAATATCGCTTGTTGGTCAGGGATAAGAAATTGTAGACCAGATGTGGAATAAATTTTTCTACCAAAAAGGTCTAATTTCTTTGCTTTGGGGGTAGAAAAAAGTCATTACTGATGTGTTCTTTCATTCACTGCTGAGACAACTAAGGAACCTGCCAAAGGATTGGTGTTAAAATGTTCATAGTCTTGAGAAGGGACATGGTACCTTCTCTTGGTTCTCTTAGCTATCAGAAAGAGAGAGGATGGTGTCCGCCACAAAGATTTTGTAGTCTCTAGGATGGCTTCATTGATAGAGCTGCTCTAGAGTGCCCTGCGGAACCCAAAATGTCCCCCAGCCCATGGGAACTCTCCTGAGCCTCCTCAACGGGAATATCAAGAGAGGTAACTACTTTTTTTAAAATTTTGATAAGTCATCCTGGACAGATTGGGAAAATGAAGAATGCAGAGGAGGCTGAGGTTGGACATCTTGTAGTGCAGTGTGTTGAGGTTCCAAAATCTGAGTCTGGTCTTGAGGATTTTGCTTGGTACTGGAGCTCCTCATGTGACCTTTCCTGTCATCTGCTGGGAGATCTGTAAGATGGAGGAACAGGAAGGATCTAGAAGTGCGGGGCATACCCCATACATTCCAGTAAGGCCATGAAGATGGCACATGACCCAGATGTGACTCTTTCAAGGATCCATGTCTGTGGACTGTCTTTGGAAATCCAGCATGGACCAGGAACAGACAAAGGCAAAGCGGAGTGTTGTCTTCTATCTTGGGAACAAGGGGCATAAAAGGAGATGTTTGCCCTGGAGATAGCATACTGGGTTTATCCCTGGATTGCACTGGGGGAGAAAGTGCTGGATACTCCAAAGATAGTATCGAGGGCAGATTTTGTCTCTGAGGTAAGTGTGTGGCTGGGGCCTAAAAAACCACCATTCTAGCTTCAGAGGGGTAGCCGTGTTAGTCTGGATCTGTAAAAGCAGCAAAGAATCCTGTGGCACCTTATAGACTAACAGACGTTTTGGAGCATGAGCTTTTGTGGGTGAATACCCACTTCGTCGGATGCATGCATTCTAGCTTGTTTCCTGGGCCATCAGAGAGTCCGGCACCGAGAGGCAGAGTAGTTTGGATACTGTTGCATAGGCCTCTGGTGTCATCAGTACCAAGACATTTTCCTGATACTGTTTTTGCACTGAAAGAGTTGGCATTGCAATGGGGGTTGGTCTCACAACATTGGAGCTAGGTCTTGGCTCCTTCAATGAATGGTTGTCTGATCTTTTGTGCTTTTTTCTTGGCACTAGATGGGGTGGAGGCTGACTTCTAGAAGCAATGTCCAGGGGGCACTCCTCTCTGATGCTGAAGTACTTGGTGCTTGCCCCCAGTGGGAAGGTTCAGAAGGTGAATGCAAGGTTGCCTTCATGAAGATGTGATGCAGTCTCACCTCTTCGTCTGTTTTTGTCTGGGGTCTGAAATCCCTGAAAATCTGGCAGCAGTCTCGAATGTGACACTCACTAAGGCACTTCAGGCAGGTGGGATGAGGGTCACTTGCCAGCATAGATTGCTTGCAACTAGCAAAGGGTTTACCCAGTACTGGGCGTCAGTACTCTGAGAATAAGAGGGAACCGACACTCAAAGAAAAAATAACAGTGAAAACCTACACTAATTTAACAATAACGAATAGCACTAACCTAACTATTTACAGAAAGGAAGATCATTTCCCTGTGATGGGAGAAACTTGAAGTAGCAAGCTGATTCTCTCTGACTACTGATCACGGGTTGAAAGAAGGAACTGAGGGGGTGGGAAGTGTAGGGTGGCTCTTCCCTTTATACCATTGTGCAGCAGCACAAGGCAACTGAGGGTGCATGTGCCGCCGTGATAGGTACCTCTAAGGGAAAGATCTCTGACTCTGGTACGTTGGATGTACACATGCCTGAAGTGGAATGGACATGTGCAATCACTTGACAAAGAACTAATATTTGTTATTCAAGTTGCGATTGGTCAGATTAATCAATACCATTGTTTCGGTTCCCTGATTGGATGAGTGTGCAAACTTTTCCAGCATGATCACTCAGAAAGGTGAATCTGAAAATGGGTTTCCATGAACACCCACACAAACAAAGTCACTTTCTGTAGAAGTTCAGGCCAGTAAAACTCAATCACATGACTGTTCCCAAACAGGGTCACATGGACAGCCAAGGGAACTAAAGTGAAACTGAGTATTGGCAGATTTGTGTGTGTGTGTCAGTATTAGCCCAGCTCTAGTTAGAGAAGTGGAAGCTGAGTTTCAGTCTGTACTATAGATTTTGCAGTGGAATTCCTTTTCCCAGGGGTGAGGTGAGGGATCTCTTTGTATCCCAGATGGAGTCTTGACAAACTCTAATTCTTTCCTGCTATAATCCTCCCAGTCGAGATCCCAGATTAACAAGGAAACCAGCCTCCCAACAGGGCAGTCTGACCAGGAATCCTTTCTTCTCCTGAAACTGTTGCTATTAGTGTCACGAGGGTGACATGACTCTTCCTTTTTCTCTCTCTCACTCCATGCCACACTCAGCTCTGGGTCAGAGGCATCAAACCCAGGTGTCTTTCCCGTAGTTGTATAGGGTAGGATGTCAGGGTGCTGGGACAGACAGCATGACTTTTGCTCTAATTACCCTTTATTACACAGGTACAGTACGTTGGCGATTCTTCCACTGATTAACAAAATGTATCTAGTTCGTTCTTCTCATCTAGTACTTCTGAGCTTTCAATCTGGCCTCTCTCTTACCTGAGGCCAGGTCTACACTGCGACTTTAAATCGGTTTAATGGCCGATATACCGATTTAACACTGTATCCGTTCACACGACGTCGTCATTAATATCGAGTTAACCGCCTCCTTAAATCGATTTCGGAACTCCTCCCAAACGAGAGGAGTAGC
>NC_133772.1:91358715-91367197 GCF_003597395.2 Chelonoidis abingdonii
TATGGGATAGCTGAGGAACAGCTACCCACAGTGCACTGCTCCTGAAATCGATGGTAGCCTTGGACCATGGACGCAAGCAATCGATTTTGTGATCGCACTGTGGACGCGCAAAACCAATTTTATAACATCGGTTTTGTAATATCGGTTTAAACTACTTCGAAATAATCGTGCAGTGTAGACGTACCCTGAGTGGCAGAAGCTCGTTCATTGTTCAAGTTGTTTCAAGGAAGCAGCAGGAGAATTAAAAAAAGGAGGTAAAATTATTTTCTGAAGTTCAAAGCTTAAACCTGTTTTACCCATAGATCTTTCCTCCATGTAGATCATTTTTTATACCAGTTCCCCCCTCCCTCAGACTTGCTATGCTTTTGTAAAGCTAATCAGAACAACTCTTTCCAGGGCTTCCTGGGGCTCCAAGGCTGCTGGGTTATGAAGACCCATGAGTTCATTGTTTAAATTAAGTTCTTCTATATGGAAACACCACTGGTATCCCATATGGTCTTGGCAAACCCGCCATCCGCTTCTCACCTAAATTAAATTTCACTAATTGAATTAGTTACCATTTTATCAGCTGCTGCTTTGCAGTAGTTTACTAACCCCTAGGGGCTCAGACCACGCTTGGTAAAGAGCTTCTTCCACCCCACTCTCTCATTTATCATAGTGACAATGCACAGCATTGGAAGAAGCAGGGGGGTGGAGAATATTCCACCCTTCACAAGCATCCCAGCCATCTCTGAGCATCCTAATGATTGACCTCTGCTAGCAAAGCAGCCCTGCGCTGACCTCAGGCTGCTGAAAGGAAGCATTCTCCCCTTTGTAAAAATCCCACTGAGCCCAAAGAATGAGATGTGCTGAAAGCAGGAGCGTCAGAAGGGAAGCCCAGCAGTCAGCCAGGGATGTCCTATGTGATTTCAGATTCCAGATGCCGAGAGGCTAATAGCAACAGGCCTAGTCTCAGGGGATAATGTCCCTTCTCTGGCCTGCAGTCTGAAAGTGAGAGGAGAACACGTGGACAAAGGCTGCTTGAAATAGGTCTGCTAGCATCTGGCAGCAGAGCATGAAGCATGTCACCTGCTTCAGTCCTGTTCCTTTTTCAAAAAGACACTGAAGGCTTCACAATTGTTGCATCCCTGCTTTTGTTACAGTAAAACGGTGGGGCCTCATCACATCAGATGTTGTGAATGATGCATCAGGCGATGCAATGTAGCAACAGGTGTTCCTCCACTTCAGGAAGAAGCAAGTATGCTATGAGGCCACAGCAGTCTGGTTCCTAGCTCCAATGAAGTAGTTATCAATAATAATTCATAATGCTTTGCCCTTCTGTAGTGCTTTCATATGGGGATCTCAAAACACTGTACAAATATTAACAAACTAAGCCTCACAATAGCCCTGCAAGGTAGTTATGTGTTATTATCCCCCTTTTTACAGGTGGGGAAACTGAGGCACAGAAAAGGTAAGTGAGATGATCAAGGTCACACAGCAAGGCAGTGAAACAGAACCCAGGAATCTACTCCGCCAACCACTAGAAAATGCTTTCTAAGACTCCTAATGCTTAACAAAACCCAAAACAGCTCTGCAGAAAAGGATCCTTATATTACAACATGATCATGGACCTCTGATGTATAAAGGTGACTACTATACACATTTCTATGGTATATTCTGAAACTAGGCAGTGAGGTCTGCACAGTGAATGGCAGAAGGCCAAATACAGGAAAAGTGCTGCTACTATAGAATTCAACATATATAGCATCTTTCATCTCAGAAGGCTTCAAAGCACTTTACAAAGCATATAATTGAAAACAAACAAATACAAATGGTTAGAAAATAGGCAAGGTTGAATACACGTTTTGGTGGAGCCTAGCTGGCACCCAAAACATTATACTTCCTTGACAAAAATTCTACACTTTTAAAAAATAACCCAAAGGTCTGAATATCTGAAAATGAACAATTTCAAGGACTCAGCCAGTCCCTACTGCCATATCACCCCAACCATTCTTACATCACCCAACCAATCTTTCTTAACATCACATCCTAAAATGTGCAGAAATATATGCAAAGGTCAAAATAATAATAATAATAATAAATTGTTAGATTATTAGATTTTTAGATTATTAGATTATTAGAAATGACTCCCTTGGAGAGGAAATGAGATTTTATAATCTCCTAGTCATTTATTATTTTGACCTTCGTGTATATTTCTGCAAATTTTGCCTGGTTTTCTGCTAGAGATTTAAAGAAACAATATATCCTCACATCTTCTCCCCTTTTTTAGTATAAATTATCTTTAATAGGAATCAGGCCTAGACCCTCTGATGGTGAGATTGCAGTAATGGAAGCTTGAGGTGATGAGAGGCTGAACAAAAGCCCTGTCAGTCTGAAAAGGCTGACTTTTTGAAATACTTTTGGCTATTATGTAGGTAAAATTGGTAAGACTTCAGTATGGTACAGATGGATGGGTCCAGAGAAAGGGCCAAGTCAAAACTGAGAGGCTGTGAGATGGAGGTGTTACCTTCTACAATGGATAGTGGGGAAGGCTTTGAGGGGAAGATCAAAAGCTCAGTTTGGGCCAAGTTAAGCTTTAATTGACAGCTGGATATCCATGGAGAGATATCAGAAAGGCAGGCCAAGATGAGGCATTGGACAAAGGGAGAAAGGTCTTGCAGTTGTCTAGCAGCTACTTTAATCAATTCTAATTTCTGTAGTGAGGCTGACAGGCCCATTAAATACCACTTCTGTGTGCATCTACAGCTTCCCAGACCTCTGGAGAACGATGTAAGTGATTGGTAGGGTTCCTCAGTAAGATACTCACCACTCAATACTGTCAGGTACATAGTGTGCAATTAGTTTAAATTTCTTCAAACATATGAGCAATTTCTGGGCATCCAAGGCACACCCCTTGTCCAGGCCTTTAGTATTTATTAGCTGTACAAGTGGCTTGCTTACAAGTTTGAAATTAACAAGTCTGCAAATATTTTGTGAATCTCTTCCATGCCCATGTACTTGCCAAACATCTCTTTATATTTTGGCATAGTTGGTCTTGGCATCTGAAAGCAACCTGGAACAACATGATATGGATATCCAGTAACCGCTGTAATTGGAGGAGCACCCCACTGAGACTGTAGCTGCTGGCTACTGCTGACATAGGTACAGACTGAGCAGTTTAAAATGCAGGTACTGGAGATGTGATCAATAGAGATTTGGACTATCTAAAGCATCTTCCTCTGCTTTTACCCAACAGCCATGTTGCATCTTTTCTGTAGCTCCTAAAGAGTTTGTTTGGCCTCTTGAGGATAATCTGGGTAAGAATTTACTCCAAAATTTGATCACACAGGGGAATCACATCAGTTCTGATACATTTTTTTAGGTGGCAGTATTTCCAATAGAGGTTTGACTCGTTCTCAGTCTGCACTCACCCCATCCTTACCAATAACATGCCTTAAGAACTCTAGTTAGTTTGTTATATCATATATTTTTCTCTATTTCTTCTTAGTCGCTTACCTCCAGAACTTGTTTTAACCCTACTTGATATTCTGCCTCTGAATTCTTGTGGACTAAAATGATATTCATATAAACTTCTGCTCCCTCCACCAAGCCTTGCAGCTCCCTTTGATACTGCATATGAGGCAATGAAAGCAGTAGCTTCTGCATGGCATCAAAAACACTGGGCCACGTCTAGACTACGCGCCATATCGGCGCCTTAAAATCGATTGCTCGGGGATCGATATATCGCGTCTGATCTAGACGGGATATATCGATCCCTGAGCATGCTTATATCGATTCCGGAACTCCACCAAACCAACGGATTCCGGGATCTAGAAATTCATGCGCGAGCTGCGGACATCGATTCAATCCGCGCGGGTGATAGGACGAGCTCCCTGTTGTGAGTAAAATCGATTTTTAGATATTTCCATTTCAAGCTAACGCTTACTCTTCTCCGTAGCTAAATTGTGGTATCTAAAAATCGATTTTCGCCGCCATGAGTTGTTAGACCTGGCACTCGTCAATTTGGCATCTCTCGGAGTGAGAGTCAGTAATTTTGCCAGGAATCACTAGTCCATCTAGTGCAGTAGAGAAATGTTGTTTACACGTCCAGCTAACATGGAGATTATGGGTTGGAGTTCACCAGCCTGTAAATCTGGTCGATTTGTGCCGCCTCTGGGGGTTTTGGGGACAGAGCTTAAAGATGAACAATAACAGACAGCAGCAGGGATTCCATTAGGTTGGTGTGGGGAGGGTCAAGTCGTCAGTGCCTCTTCCAGACACTACTCCCCACTCCTGGTTCTGATTTGTAGTAGGGTGCATGGCTGGGTCAAAACAGGTTGGCCAGAGACCCATAATATGTCTTTCTGATTGTTGGTTCCAATAGTTTGGATCTTCAACTAACCCATGATACAATACAGTCCTGAAGGCCTCATGCCAGGGGATGCGCGCGACCTAGGGCTGTCAAAGTGGCTATTACAAAAAAATTAATTGTTGCTTAATTGCGAGCTATAATTGTGCTATTAAGACACAACTAGTATATACCATTTAAATATTTTTGGATGTTTTCCACATTTTCAAATAGATTGATTTCAATTACAACACAGGATACAAAGTATACAGTGCTCACTTTATATTTATTTTTATTTTAAATATTTGTACTGTAAAAAACAAAATAAATAGTATTTTTCAATTCACCTAATACAAATACTGTAGTGCAATCTCTTTATCATGAAAGTTGAACTTACAAATATAGAATTATGTACAAAAAAATCTGCATTCAAAAATAAAACAATGTAAAATTTAAAGCCTACAAGTCCACTCAGTCCTACTTCTTGGTCAGCCAATCATTCAGACAAACAAGGTTGGTTACAATTTTTAGGAGATAATGCTGTCTGATTCTTGTTTACAATGTCACCTGAAAGTGAGAACAGACATTCACATGGCACTGTTGTAGCTGGCATTGCAAGATATTTATGTGCCAGATGTGCCAAAGATTCATATGTCCCTTCATGCTTCAACCACCATTCCAGAGAACATGCTTCTATGCTGATGATGGGTTCTGCTTGATAACTATCCAAAGCAGTGTGGACTGACGCATGTTCATTTGCATCATCTGAGTCATATGCCACCAGCAAAAGGTTGATTTTCTTTTTTGGTGGTTCAAGTTCTGTAGTTTCTGCATCAGAGTGTTGCTTTTTTAAGACTTCTAAAAGCCTGCTCCACAACTCATCCATTTCAGATTTTGGATGGCTCTTACCATTCTTAAATCTTGGGTCAAGTGCTGTAGCTAATTTTAGAAATCTCATATTGGTACCTTCTTTGCGTTTTGTCAAATCTGCTGTGAAAGTGTTCTTAAAATGAACGTATGCTGGGTCATCATCCGAGATGGCTATAACATGAAATATATGGAGAATGTGGGTAAAACAGAGCAGGAGTCATACAATTCTCTCTGCAAGGAGTGCAGTCACAAATTTAATTGATGCATTATTTTTTTAACAAGCATCATCAGCATGGAAGCTGGATGTCCTCTGGAATGGTGGCTGAAGCGGCATATGAATGTTTAGCATATCTGGCATATAAATACCTTGCAACACTGGTTACAAAAGTGTCATGTGAACACCTGTTCTCACTTTCAGGTGAATAAATAAGAAGCAGGCAGCACTATAAATAAGAAGCATAAATAAGAAGCAGGCAGCAGTATCTCCCATCAATGTAAATAAAATTGTTTGTCTTAGCGACTGGCAGAATAAGACATAGGATTGAGTGGACTTGTAGGCTATAAAGTTTTACACTTTTGTTTTTGAGATCAGTTATGTAACCAAAAAAAATCTGCATCTGTAAGTTACACTTTCATGATAAAGAGATTGCACTTCAGTACTTGTATGAGGTGAAGTCAAAAATACTACTTCTTTTGTTTATCATTTTTTACAGTACATCTATTTGTAATAAAAAAAAATATAAAGTGAGCACTGTGCACTTTGTATTCTGTTTTGTAATTGAAATCAATATTGAAAATGTAGGAAAACATACCAAAAAATGTAATAAATTTCAGTTGGTATTGTATTGTTATAAGTGCGATTAATCATGATTAATTTTTTTAATCAGGATTTATTTTTCTGAGTTAATCATGTGAGTTAACTGCAGTTAATTGACACTTCTTCTGGACTTGCACTAGGCACTGTTCAGCCAGTCCAGTGAATCTGGGCCTATCTTTTCCAGAAGAGGAAGAATATGCCTTTACTACTTCATTGAGTCTCTTTAGGTCTATAGAGACACAGATGTGTTCTTTTTCTTTTTGTAACAGGCATCAAAGAGCACAACATTGTCAGTTCAGTAATGTCCTCACTTACACCATTCTCTTTAGGAAGCAGAGGGATTGAGACCCTCGGGGGTAGGCTGAGCACATCAGGTACTGTGTCCCCTCTATTGGTAGAATCTCTCCTCCCTAGTTCTTTTAGCAACCCATTTTCACCAAACACACACTCCTATCATTCTCTAAGTATTTTATCTCAATGGTTCAGTCTAGCAGTGGTTCCATTAATGACAAAGGGGTCAAACACATACTACTTGTCTTTGTAACTAGTCTGGGATTTGAACTGACTTAGGCAACTTATCTGTCCCCCTGAAAGCTACTGAACCCCACCATGGGCTATTTCAATTTAAGGCTAGTGTTCATGGCCTTCAATGTCTTTTAACAGACCACAATCACCTCTACACTTGAATCAGCTTTAAATTTTGCATCAGTATTGCAGATTTGGAAAATAGCAGGCCAAGCCAATTGATGAATGCAGTCTTTGGCCAAAGATCTCTGGAAGCAAACATTTATTCAAGCTTCCCTGGGTTATCTCTCTGATTCCATTACTTCATCCAACACACTCCCAATGTCCTGCACATACCTTCAATGGCTAGGCAAGACATACCTGTCCTGCATACTCCCCTGCCACAGGGATAGCTCAGTGGTTTGAGCATTGGCCTGCTAAACCCAGGGTTGTGAGCTTGAGGGGGCCATTTAGGGAACTGGGGTAAAAATCTGTCTGGGGATTGGTTCCCTCTTTGAGCGAGGGGTTGGACTAGATGACCTCCTGAGGTCCCTTCCAACCTTATGATTCTATGATCCACCCAGGGAACTCGGTACTTTCCTGCAAGGCAATTACTCTGAAAAGGATCTCTTGTAGATAACCACCTGATCATGAGCTTCAAGTGTGAGGCTGTAGCAAAAAGGGCTAACGTGGTCCTTGAAGGTATAAACAGGAGAAAATTAAATAGAAGTAGAGCAGTGATATTACTTTTGTATACAGCATTGAGAACAGTATAGGAATAGCATCCAGTTCTGGTGTCCACACCTGAAACGATGTTGCCAAATTAGAGGGGATTTGGGAAAGAGCTACGAGAATGATTAATCTTCTGAGAAACTGCCTTATAGTGAGACATTTGAGGAGCTTAACTTATTTAGCTTATTGAAGAAGTTAGGAGGTGACGGGATTCTGGTCTGCAAGAACCTACCTAAGAGGAAAATATCTGATACTGGTGAGTTCTTTAGGTTAGCAGACAAAAGTCTAAGAAGATCCAGTGTCCAGAGATTGAAGTCGGAGAAATTCAAAGTGGAAATAAAGGACAAGTTTTAACAGTGAGAGAGAGATTAACCATTGGGACAGCTTACCAAGTGGTGTGGCGGATTGTCCATCAGTTCCAGTTTTTAAATCAAGATGGGATGTCTTTCAAAAAGACATGTTGTAGTTGAACTACAAGTAGTTGAGGTCAATTCTGGCATTGCTGGATGAAACTCACTGGCCTGTGTTATACAAGAGGTCAGACTAAATGACCATAATGGTTCCTTCTAGCCTTAATATCTCTGAATCTGTGACTGCTCTGATTGTTCATGCAGGGATCTTTGTTAGTATTTTCTCTGAGATTCCTTTGGTAATAGCATTATCATTTGTCTGCTACATTCCTCTTTGGAGTGAAATGCTTATCAACCTTTTTAAGGACAATATCGTGGTGATTATTATCCCCGTATTCAGCAAAGGCAAATGATTTTTACATATTTTCATCTTCAGTCCTTATTGCATACACTATTTAGTGATTCACCACCGTCTGCATTCAATTTTATTGCGGTTCAAAATCTGGTGAGCTGCTCCTTCCACTTAAGCCCATTCCAGTGGTTTATCAAACCAAAAGTGTTGTGGAGAGTGGATCTGTGACATTTTCTTTTCTGTCTTATTTATATTTGATCAAAATATATATGGCCTGGTCTACACTACGCGTTTAAACTGATTTTAGCAGCGTTAAACCGATTTAACGCTGTACCCATCCACACAACGAGGCCCTTTATATCGATATAAAGGGCTCTTTAAATAGCTTTCTGTGCTCCTCCCCAACAACAGGAGTAGCACTAAAATCGGTATTACCATATCGGATTAGGGTTAGTGTGGCCGCAAATCGATGGTATTGGCCTCCGGGCGGTATCCCACAGTGCACCATTGTGACCGCTCTGGTCAGCAAT
>NC_133772.1:91370625-91542199 GCF_003597395.2 Chelonoidis abingdonii
GGAAAGCAAGTCACAAAGTTCCATGGAAGTGCCCTTACGCATGCGAAAGTTTCGCAGCCACTGCGAATCGTTCCACACCTGCAAAACTATGCGGTCCCACCAGTCTGTGCTTGTTTCCCGGGCTCAAAACTGGCGTTCAATCTTGGTAATATGTTATAGTGGACCCCTAAGGTAGTATAATTAAGGTAAAAGAAAAATGTTTTTTTGCTAAAAGTAGAATAAGATCTTCCCCCGACTTTGTAATCACTTGCCCTGCTGAATGAATGAGGTGTGAATGAGGAAGACCTGGAAGGCAGCACCTCCAGACAGCTGCAACCCCTGGAGAAGGGATGGGAGCCAGACCAGATCAGTAGAACAGGTCAGCCACTGAGTCGCAGCTCGCCTCCTCAGTCCCCCTCCACTGTCTCCGGCTCACCTGCCCCCTGCCACTGCCCGCCCACTCGCCTACTCACCCCCTGAGGGCCGCACAATGAACCCACCTACTCATCCACCGTGGGCTGCACAGTGAGCCCACGCAGGCTGCACGTGGCCCCCAGGCCTGCTCTGCCCCAATCCCCCTCCTGCCTGGCTTCCTTCGATAGATTTAAAGAAACAGTACACATATCCCAAGAACAAAGCTGAAAGTTACAGGAAACAGAAAGTTACAGGAATGGTAAATATGATATTGCATAATAACCATTAACTAACAGACACCCCCTCAAGCAGCAGGGGAAAAAAACCATTCATTGACCTTTTTGGTACAAAATAATTAAGAAAAGGTTGTATGATTTGAACAAATACTATTTCCTTTGCCTTTGGCACGAGTATATGACGCATTTACTGGAACATCTCGGACTCAGGCTAAAACGAAGGAATTAAAGAGGGGCTTTCCTCCACATATGCTGGAATAGACAGACATCAAGTGTCTTGCATTGTGCAACACATGATTTCTGTAACTTTAACTGAAATGTGTCGTTAGGAGTGGGGGCCGGGGGCATGTTGATGTCCCACTGTTTAGAGGACGTCCAATTTCTGAAGCACTTAACTGAAGTGTTCATAATCAAGGGTGGAGGAGGGGTTGGTAGTGCCATTTCTCAAAAACACCCATTTGGAACATGTTACATTGTTGCAATATGGGATGGATAAACATGGAGCTAATGGCTGGATGGAGAGCAAAAGCCACATTTGTTTGTTCTGCATGATACATTTGCCTCTTGTCCATGTTCCCTTGTTCCTGGCACAAAAGTTGATGTGAGGGGATAAGATGAATTTTGATTCTTTATAAATCGAGTCACTCTGAACACAAGAATGATTATTTCAATTGTGGAAAAAACAGTTGACATTTTATCTCCTGTCTGGTTCCTTGTTCATCACTGATTTCGCTCCTCAGATTAGTTTTCATGGCATCAGGTTGAATGCTGATCATTTCAATCTGGTGTGTTTTCCAGTACTGCCAGTCCCAAATATTTAAAAAGAAGGAATTAGATCTAAAAATATCATGAGATTAAAAATAATGAGATGTTTAAAAAAATAGTAAAATCAGTCATAGTTTTTTTAACCTGCCTTCTAAAACTTTAGGAGAAAGTCAGGTGTCCCCAGTTTGCCTTTGATCATTTCAGGTCCCAAATACAACCTTAAATGCACACACAAAAATGCCAGCCTCATCTGTTACTGCTTGGAGGAAGGGACTCAACTTAGCCTCTTATATCCTCTGCTTCTGCCATTCTGTCCCTCTCCTCTGCCCCTATTTTCTCCTCAGTATCCTACCCCCTCCCAGTCTTTCTCTGCTATGCTATTCCACTGTGTTCCTGTCTCCTCCTATTCCCTACATTCTCCTGTAGCCGTCCATTTTCTGCTGATCCGCAAATTCTCCTATAGTCCCTTTCTCCTGTGCCCCACATTCATTTGCAACTCCTTCAGTCTGCCTCATGTTTCTCATATTATCATCTCCTCATAGTTCCCTTTGCAGTTCCCTAACCATACAGCAAGAAGGGTGGCCATCTTCACTTAGGGCAGCCTGACTTCTCTCGTTTTGAAAACAATGGGAGATGGTGGCCATCTTTATTGGGCCAGCCTCACTTTCACATGCAAAAGCTGGGACGATGGTGGTCATCTTGGCTGAGGGCAGCCTGTGACTTCAGACTTATTGAAAGTCATTGGAAACAGTGGCCATGTTGACCAGGGCAATATTTGTGTGTTTGATGGCAGAAATCAGGAGATGATGAGAAACTTAAAAAACAACAACCCATAATATTGTGGGACACGCAAGAAAATTATAGACGTTGGCAGCTCAGGTTTTCACAGACAAAAAATGCAAAACATTTATTTTTTCAGGCTGCAGAACCTTTTGATTCCATTGAATCAGCAATGTTCAGCAGCAATCTGTTCCATTGGAAAATTCTCAGCCATCTTCAGTAATAATAACCTCTCTAAACTGACACCATTGCATTCACCGTAGGGGTTACACTGATATAACTATATCAGTAGAAAAATCATCCCCCCATCCAAAATAAATAAACTGATACAAAACCTGTGTGCAGACAAGGCTATAGTCAGAGTATATCTTCATCTTGGTCAGATGAGGCAGCACCCATCCATAGCATAATAATAAAAGTATAATAGCATCCTCAGTTATTTCTTGATAAATTATGACTTTTAACATAAAATTAGGCCCTTAAAATGTCAACATCTGAAATGCATTTACATCTTTTGCCAAAAACACCCATTTCAGACAGGAATGAAATCAGAACTAAACCGTGAAAATCTGAACACACGTAAACTTTGGTGGGGATGGGAAGCATTGAAGTAGAGCTGAACCTGGATCTGAATTCCACAATTTGGGCATCTCTCTGTTATGGTCTAAGCCTGAACCCCATATCCAAACACTTTCCAATTCTCATGGTGTGGAAACCGAATCCAAATGCATATTTTGAAGCTCGTGCATTACAGGGAATAGAATGGAGAACTGGCTGTGAGGGAGCTCACTGCTATTCCAGCCTCCACCTCTCCCAGCAGGGAGTCAACATAAGGAATGAAGGAACTGTGGTAAGAGGTACACTCACATCTGCTAGAGGCAACAACAATTTGTATTTATATAAACTGCATTCATACCACAACTCAGGCAGTGGTACAATCAGTCATCATAGAATTAACAGCATGTGCGTTGGCTTTATTCACTTCCAGCAGGAGTCACTGCAGGGAATATTGTAGGACCACAGTTAATGCGGAAGCTAACCTCCAGTCCTAACCTACTATGGGGAAATTTGTGACTATTCCAGCCCCTGACCTGGAAGGTCGTGTATTGAGTAAACTACAACTATAGAGTGACTGTCCTTCTCCCACTAGGGATCGCTGTACAGGGAGGTGTATGAATGATGGCAGTAGGGAAGCTCACAGTCCCACTAGTCCTAATCTCTAGCCCTTTTTAAGGAATGGAATAGAACCCTCAGAAATCCCTGAACTTTGGAAACTTAAAAGGGCTTCGTGGGGCGATGAGCAGTTTTCTTTATGGTAATTTTCCCCAGTGAAAACTGTAACAAAGTGTAATTTATGTATGTGTGTGAAAGGGTTGTGAGAACTCCTTTATCTTTAGAGTGGAACATGGCGATCCCACTGAGATGAATATATTGCTGTCATTTCAGGTCTTCTGATACTGGCACCTGGTCCCTGGTAAATCTTCTTTGTGGTGCCATTATCTTTGAGTTCCTGAAATCGTTTGTTTGATTGAACTGCAGCAGAGGCATTTTGTCATCCCCACCAACTGCCAACAACAATAATGTGTAAACAAATCCCATTTCTGTAAATCAGCATTCAATTAGTTTACTGGAAAGAACTGAGAGAGATGTAGCCTAGAAACAAGGTTTAAAAGAAGGCTTCTATCGCACAGTGGCTCAACCAATTCCTGGTTTTATAAATGGACTAATGAGCACATTAGAAAGATGGATGGAGGATTTGCTTAGTGAACAACCTGCATTGTACCTAAGTTTATTTCAAATACAAAGTTAACTATGACTCAGACAGACCAAAACATGGGGTGCCCAATGCCCTGCATACTGTTTGTCAATTGAAAGTCTCCTTCAGTATATTAAGCAATATGTTTGCCTTGGGACAGAGAAAGTTCGCATCTAAGCATCCACTTCAGGTCCTTCAGGAAGCAAATTCTGTCTGTCTTTCAATCTGATGATTCCAACTGAGAAACCAAGACCAGCTCAAAACCATAGTATAATTATTTGTGCTGTTTTTTAGCAAGAGACCCCCTTGAACTGGAGCTGAAAGCATGACATAGACGGATCAAAACTGTTTGCAGTCCCATTTCATGAAGTGGGCTTGAGACCTGATTCCACTAAACCTGATTCCATTGAATTTACTAATTAACACTAGTATTTATTTTTTAAATATTTCAGTTCACCCTTAAAAAGACCTTGTCCTAGGCAGTTTCACTGGTTGAGAAGGATGGCCTGGTAGCTAATGTGCCTGGGGCTAGATTCTCAGTTGGAGTAAGTGGCATTAGAGGTGGGCTGGAACTGCATTTTTTTTTTTTTTTTTTTTTGGTTTTGCTGGGAATCCATGGTTTTGAAATTTTCTCCATTCTTAAATGGAGTGAAAAAAAACACCTGGAAATTTCCTGTGAAACAAAATTTTGGAAAAAAAATGTTTTGGGTCAATAAATATATTTTGTTCCAATACAACTGAAATGTTTCATTCCAGTCTCAACTTTTTATATTGTAGAATAGAACAAGATCTTAGCCTGAAATGAAGAGTCATTTTGAAGCAGAAAACTGACATGATCCCTGCCAAAAAAAGGTTGAAACAGAATATTTTGACCATATAGAAAAGTTTTTTTTCAATTGTTCTTTCTAAATAAACTATTGCTGAAACCGACACATTTTTGCAAAATGTTTCACATTTGACAAATTGGCATTTCCAAAGAAAAATGTTCTGTCACAAAATTTCCGATTAGCTCTAACTGGCGTAACTCCACTGAGTTCAATGGATAGTGATTTATACCAGCTGAGAATCTGACTAATGTCTGGCAGTCTGCAGAGCTGGGTTTTATGCCAGATAGGGTTACAGATGTGCTGTGTGGCTCTGGGCACTTCACTATGCCCTAGCTCCAATCTGTACTGTTAGGACAATTTACCTGTCTGATCTAATCTATGCATTTATAATGTACACAACACTGTGGTATGAGGCGCTGCTGTAGTATCTAATAATATTTACCTACTTCATGGGGTGGGGGTTGCCTACAGCACAGGGCAAAACTTAACTCATTGATGTTTGCAAAGCACCATGGTCCAGATCCTCAAAGGAATTCAGGCACCTAACTCCCTATTGGAGTTTTGGAGGCTCCTCCGAATTGGAGTTAAGCGCCTAAATACCTTTGTGGATTTTGACCCAAGCTCTGCAGATGGAAGGTGCTACAGCAGTGTAAAGTATCACTAAATGAGATCTGTGTTTCCTTCCCACAGCTTTTCCTGTGTGTGACACCAAGAGCAGAGGGCAAAGAGAAGCTGCTGGAAAGTGAAAACACCTGCAGAAAGAGAGCTGATGTTATTCGGAGGAGGCTTCATTTATCACAGCCTGGTACACGTTATCAAGCAATCTAGATGATGTTTGACAACAAAGTTGACCTCCCCCTTCTCCACCCCCACATGCACTGACATGGGGAAACAAGATGGAGCCTTTCACTGGAAGTGCTGTTTACAAAATACTGTATTTTCTTTCCAAAATTCCACAGCAAGAGGCAGTCAGCAGCTTTAGCGCATGTCAGCATGAACTGGAGCATTTCCTAGGCTGACTTGCTTTCAGTAGAATAAACATGGAGGTTAGACACTTAATTGTTTATGTATATAGCTATATCTATCATAAATGTAGTAGTAAATAACACAGCTGTGCCTGGCCGAGTGCTGAAGGAATGTGGATACTACGAGTAATTAAACAGGGTTAAGTAGTAATATTGTAGAGCTGTTAGTTTCCTGGATCCTAGGACAGGGCCAATGTAGCCAGTTAGTCTTCGTTTTGGAACTTCTTGACTGCTGAATGCTAATATGCAGTGTCGTTGTAGCTGTGCTGATCTCATAACAGATATTACCTTACCTACCTGGTTGAAGTCTAATATGGCGAAGATAATAATGTGTCATAGCACTGGAGGTTATTGGATGCAGCTGTCCTATAATGTAGCGTATGGAATTGTATTTCAGTCTTAGAGGCTCCTGGATGCTGTGCTATTACTTAGCAGAGGCAACACAGCTCAGTCTTATTACTGTAGAGCCCTACATACTGTGATGTAATAGACAGCTTGAGTCAGCTCTTACTTTCACTGAGTTGCTCCTCATTTACACTGTGGTGTACAGGAACAGAAGCAGGTGGATAAGGCAGCTGTGTCTCAGTGAAGGGTGCTGAATGCTCTTCTTTAATATCCCAGAGATTTTATGAGGTATCAGGTCTCAGTGTCACAGGCAGGTGCTGTATAGGCCTGGGGCAGTGCTTACAGCATGGCCTTCCATTATCTTCCCTGAAGACTGTACACAATGAGGGAGGAAAGGGAACCTGTTTCACAACTATCCAACACACAGTGCCAAGCTCCTCAGTTTGATCAGCGATACTGGTGTACTCACCTCTTCTCTTTATATCAATTTTCATTCATTATTTTTATAGCAAGGAAAAGAGAAAAAACCCCTCACAATTACATAATATGCCCAGACTACAATGATCAAGAGCAGCAATATAACATTTTATTACCGTGGCACATGCACCTATTTGTGTGTTATGCACGGAATCAAAGGACCCGATTCGCCTCCTGCTAACCCCAATTTCATGTGGTGGTGGCAATGGAGTTACTCCTGATTTCCACCAGTTTAAGTGGAAAATGTATCAGAACCAAGGATCCTATCACTATGTTTGTTCGAAATCTTGTCCCTGGTTCTCCTCTCACTTATACCAGAGCAATCCCCTTGACATTAATGGAATTGTGCCCAGTTTGTGCAAGTATTAGAGAGAGAAGAAACAGGTTGCTTTAGTTCAAGAGTCTTCTGTACCATATCACAATATATTGAGTGTCATTTGGCTTGGAGCATGGGAAGAGTTTCCCCAAATTCCTTCTTGCTGTGACAATGGAAGGAAGTTTGTTACAACAGACTATCAGCTTTGTATGGAGGCCTAAAGGTTTGCCAGGGAGCAGAGAATTTTTGTCACCTGATGCTGCTTCCCCTAAATACCTAGTTTCTCTGTGGCTGCTGTGCGATGTCTGTGATGCCATGCTATGTTCTAGCATCCCGTTAGTCATTTGTGGTACAGTTTTCAAAACTGGGTGCCTAAATGGACACTGCATTGTCTAAATCGGGCTGCTGTGCACTCATTTAGATACCTCAGGGTACCTAGACACAGAAGAAAAAACAACCTATGGCAGCAAGTCTCAGAGCTCAGGTCAAGTGACTCAGGCTTGCAGGGCTCACACTGTGGGGCTAAAAATAGCAATGCAGATGTACAGGTAGGCTCATGCTGGAGCCTGGGCTGTAAGACCCCACTCCAATCAGAGTTTCAGAGCTCAGGCTCCAGCCTGAGACCTGCTGGCCCAAGACCTGTAGACCTGAGTCAGTTGACCCTGGCTCTGAGCGTTGCTGCTGTGGATCTTTTTTTGCTGTTAGACATACTGTAAATGT
Source organism: Chelonoidis abingdonii (assembly GCF_003597395.2). Taxonomy (NCBI): domain Eukaryota; kingdom Metazoa; phylum Chordata; order Testudines; family Testudinidae; genus Chelonoidis; species Chelonoidis abingdonii. The sequence continues at coordinate 91,378,266 of NC_133772.1, forward strand.
TGATATAGGTGCCTAGCTTTAGGAAACCAGCGTTTGATAATTGAACTCCCAGTAAGTGCTCTGCAGCTGACAATGTCATTGATAGCCACAGAAGGAAAAAAACAAGTTCTAGTCTCTCTTTTTTTTTCCTCCTGCTTTCAAACACTGAAAACCCGAAACTAGAAAATAACTTAAAACTGACAATTTGGAGCTCTTCTCTTCTCTTTTCTCTTTTCTCTTCTCTCTCTTCTCTTCTCTTTGGATGAAACATAAATTTTATGAAAGAAGTAAATTTCCCATTACAATGCTAATTTAAAAAAGGGGCCACAGTTTTCACTAAAACATTTTTTTGGAGAGATCAATGTTAACCACCTTTATTCCAAGCCATCACTGGGGCCAAATCCACAAAGGAACTAGGATTAATATGTGGATGAAGTATATTTTTGCCCAGCTGGACCTCAGATTCTGGAAGATTAGAGATAACTATCTTGTAGCTAAAATAAAGCTACTTTCAAAACTATAAAATGACAAACATTTCTTTTCTTTTTTTTCCCAGCGAAATGTCTATTGTGGTTCTCATTGCAAATGCACCAAAAAAAGTATTATATTTTAGAAGCAGAAGGCATAGTGGGCACACCAGGCTACAGGCAATAAAATCCAGGTTGACAATAAAAATTATGGCTGTTTCTTAATATATAGTGGGTGTCTGTGCTCAGCATTCCTCACAGGCCATCTCATATACCTTCTGAACACAGAAGCTCAAGATAGTGCTCTAAATCAGTAAAGAGACACAAAACTGGGCCTATTAATATATATAAGACTTATTTCCAGGTCAGCAGTGATTCCAAGCCATCTGATAGCTTAGAGGCCTGTGGAAATGAGTTGGTGGCCTCAGTCCAGCTTCTAATGGACACGTGTCCTCATCACAAAACTACTGTAACAGATGGCACTTTTGACCCCCTTGCTGGCACACTCAGCAGAGAGGGCAATGAATTAATAAGCACAGAGACTCTCTCACTTCTAGAGATGGCCACTGTAGGTTAGCGTTGTTAGAGTTAGCCAGTGAAACAAAAAAAATTGTTCTTGCCATTTACGGTTTGTTTTGATTGCAAAAACTGTCTCAGAGTCTGTTTTGAATTTTTTCTCTCCAGGAGCAAAGGGGCGTGGGTGAGAATGGCTTTAAAACACTTTTTCGTACTACCCTCCCCCATGCGGGGACTAGCTAGTGACTAGTCTGTTCTACTGTGAAAGTTAGAGCAGTCTACACTGAACAAAACCCCAGGGAGCCATTGGGACCTTAGGACACAGCCAGGGATTCTCGGGGATGCCCCTCTGAACTGGAGCCTCAGTATGACACTGAGCTGCTATCCTAACACTACGACATCCAGCAAATGGTAAGTGTTTTTGTGAAAAATTTTCATTTAATTTGACTATTTCACTGATTAGTTGAATTAAATCAATCAAAATGAACATTTTCTTTTCATTTCAGTTCAGTTAGAAAATGTTCATTTTGTTTTGAATCAAAAAGTTGGTGTTGCTTTTCCCTCTACTCCTTTTTTCCTGTCCCCTTTGCCCCAAAAATGACCTTTTTTTCGTTCCTTTTGAAAAGCCATTTTTCATCAAAAAGTATTCTTGACCAGCCTCCATTCAACAGCTCCTCTCTTTTTAAATGGGCTGAGAGATACGCAACTCACATTTCAGTTTCATGTGTCAACACTGTGATCTGGGCAAAGTCCCCTACCAAAGGGAAAGCAGTGAAGACGCCACACACAAGTTTTGCTTGGCAAATGGACTTTAAGAGAAATTGGGACATTTTCTAATCACAAAAAGACCAGGAGTACTTGTGGCACCTTAGAGACTAACAAATTTATTTTAGCGTGAGCTTTCGTGGGCTACAGCTCACTTCTTGGGATGCATAGAATGGAACACACAGACCGAAGATATTTATACATATCTAAATATCTGCTGTCTGTGTGTTCCATTCTATGCATCCAAAGAAGTGAGCTGTAGCCCACGAAAGCTTATACTGAAATAAATTTGTTAGTCTCTACGGTGCCACAAGTACTCTTGTTTTTTTTTTGCAGATACAGACTAACGCGGCTGCTACTCTGAAACCTTTCTAATCTCAGTTACTCTGGATTTTCCTGTGTAAATCAATGAAGTTATGCTGGATTTACACCAGTACAACTGGTTTTAGAATGTGAACCAGTGTTGGAGCAGTCACAGTGTGGCAGTTGGAGCTCCCTTTGTCCATTCTATGCCTGTCCTATCGATAAACACAAGTTTTCAGTTTTCAGGGCTTTGAAAGTCACTTGACTCACCTCACTACATTCACAGGAGAAAATGTAAGGGTGAGCAAATCTAGCACTGAGAAATCTTTGAGCACTATGAATGAAGGTGCAAGCCTGCTGTTCTTGCTGATGGAGCTCACAGGGTTAAACTGGGGATCATGTTCTTGAAGCCCCCTGGGTTTGCTTTATTTCACTCATCAATCTAACCGAAGCTTTGCTGACTTCAGATAATGCAGGGATTAACTGGGACAGCAAGACAAACAGAAGCTTGAATATCCACGTAGGTTAGCAGTCCCACCCTTCCACCAATCAACATGCCGGGGCTGATTAATAACAGGGGGCACTAAATCTTACTCTGTGTCTGACTGATTTATCACTGAAATTCCTCTTTGGGATTTTATTGTTGGGAATATTGATCAGACATTAAATACATAGAAAGGAGAGTAAATCATTATCCAAGAGCTAACCAGGACTGAGTGCATAAGGACTGGTTTCTTGCTCTGACTCTATTTCCATCTAGAGATGAAGGGGGATGTATTCCATGTATGACTTCAGAGGCTAAACCACGAGGGAGCATCCCTGCAAATGACTGAAGATTTTTCTGATTCTTTAACCTCTTTTGTTTCTATTTTTTCTTTTGTCTGAATGAACTTTCTGCATTCAGCTTTCTCCCTCCACCCAAAGGAAATGTCATCAAAAGCCTTCCCCTCTCCCAGCTCATAGCATGCAGCTACATCATTTTGACAATGCCTTGATCACGCAATCCGATCAAAGCTCAGTAGATGGAAAAATAATGTGCCCGCAGCCCTTTAATGTCTAAGGGTATGTCTGCACTGGAGCAGGAGGTGTACTTTTCAGCTCAGGTAGACATACCTGGGCTAGCTTGCAGTGGCATGAGCAGTGGGAGAGGCAGTATTGTACTTGGCACAGCTAGCCAGTCCCACTGCTCATCCTGGGGCAGCTACACTTCTATTTTTAGCACAGTAGCTTAATCAGAGCTCATGCAGGCATGTCTACGTGAGCTGGAAATTACACCACCAGCTCCAGTGTAGATATATCCTCAGTGTCTGATTGTCTTTTCCTTTACATCTGTGTCAAGTGGGAGTAATTCCACTGAAGCCAATGGAGTTACTTCTAGTGTAAAATTGACACAAGGGAGAAGACATTCAGGTCCCGTAATCTCTAAAAATGTCTGCTGACCTTCAATCTTTCATACCTCATCTTTACACAAATGGCTTTGCAGGGTCTGAAAACACACCGGGCTGTGAGCTATGAGTGTGTGAGGAAGGTAGGAAGCATGTTGCATTTTGGGGACATGTTGTTAGCATTCAAAATCTGTCACTTTAGGAAAATGGATGCATTGAAGGGCTGATTCTCATCCTCTCACATCAGTGTAAATCAGAAATCACTCCAGTCCAGTCAGTGAAATTAAGCTTATAGAAAACATGAAGAGGAGCTGCAGGCCCACAGGCCCTGTCTCCTATTGGATTGTTTCGCTTAATATTCCCACCATTGCCAGTGCTCATCCAGCTTCTCCAGTGACGCCAAGAAATGTATTTCACAGGGTCCATTCCCACTAGAGCAAGGGTTCGCAAACTGGGGGTCAGGACCCCCCAGGGGGTCGTGAGGTTATTACATACTGGGGTCGTGAGCTGTCAGCCTCCACTGCAAACCCCGCTTTGCCTCCAGGATTTATAATAGTGTTTAAATTTATAAAAATGTGTTTTTCATTTATAAGGCAGGGGGTTGCACTCAGAGGTTTGGTATGTGAAAGGGGTCACAGTACAGAAGTTTGAGAACTACTGCTCTAGAGGAAAAAGGAACTGCCCTCAACATTACTTGCAACAGTTTAGATACAAAATGTTGAGCATACACACATAAATTTATGCTCAGGCTATGTACAAACATTGCTACCTCTGCTGTGAGCATGCTGCCTTCATCATTTCGTACTAAGGATTAGTCTCAGGTACCCATCAGTTGCTACCTTTGGCAGCATATTCACCTGTCTTCCTTGCTTCAGGTCTTACCATGCAGAATGGTTGGACTAATGGACAGGCTTCAGTGGAGGTGGAGGGGCTTATTGGAGTCGCTCCGTCTGCTGCTGCTTAGTCTAACTGTATGGTGCTCAGCAATTGGGTCTGTGAGCATGGCTTAATATAGATGGCTCCCATACAGCTGGTGCCTGGGATCAGCACTTAATTCTTACGTGTCTGCAGGGACTTTTAAATCCTGACTCCATGTAGATAAGTTTTCAGGGAGTCAGAGAGGAAGTCCCAGAACAGAGGTGGTGACCTCAAAACTTTTGTGCCGAAGTACTGGAAGAAGTTATCATCCATAATGTCCTCCCTGTCATACCTTAACCCTCTGGACACACCAGTTTACAGACTGCCAGCCAAACAAGTGCTCAGATGGGAATGTTTATGTCTGCAGTATCTAATGAGTTAAGCCTATACTTATTAAGAACACTCTTGTGATAGCTGCACGCCTGCTCTCATCAAAGACTCTCTTTTCTTTTATGCAATGTACAGGGTTAATAACTGCAGTAAAACCACTCCTTGTGTTTGGGTTAATGAAGTGTTAATGGAGACCCAGGTGCTCCTGTATAGGAGTTCTGAGGGCATGGAAATGAAGGTTGCTGAACTGCAACCAGAGTTCTTTGAGATGGACGCTGCATGTTCTCACTCATGAGACTCTCCGACCAGTGCAGCTTGAATGGTAGAACTGTAGCGAGCAGTGTTCTTCAGAGTTCTCACGTGCCTCCCTTTCTCCTCCCTCAGCGAACATTCCAGGGCGAGGGAATACAAGGGGCTCCAGTTGCCTCAGCTCCTTCCCCGATGATCCCAGTTCTTTGCTAAATAGGACTCCAAGGCAGAGAGGAAAGGTGGATGAGGAGTGTGATTACACAGAGTCCTTCTTGAAGAACTTCGGTTACTAGTAAGTAACATTCATTTCCGCTTTGAGTGTCGTCTATTGTGGGAACTTGGAGTCCTAACTAAATATGGAGTGCAATGCTTCCTTGCCAAATTTTGCATCTGCTCTAGATTTTAGGTCTAATGAGTAATGCTTAGAAAACGTGTGGATTGTACTCCATGTTGCTGCTCTGCATTAATCTATTAAAGGAATATGTCTAAGAAATGCCATAGAACTCCTTTTGATCTAGTAGAATGAACTCCAATTCTCTTAGGAAGAGGGAGACCCATCAGCAAATGTCTTTAATACACAGTCTAACCCATCTTGAAAGAGTCTGTACTTTATTCCTCTTATCTTAAACAAATTGGGAAATTGTCTAAAATGCTTAGTTTTATCTAAGTCAAAAGCTAGAGCCCTTCTAACATCTAGCATATGTAATCTAGCTTCTCTCTCTTGAGTGTGAGGTTTGGGAAAAAATAGAGGTAGTATTTTGATTGGTTTATATGAAAATCTGGCACTACTTTTGGGTAAGAATCTTAGCTATGTATGGAAAATTACTTTATCCTCATGAAAGACAACGATAAAGGTCCGCCATTAGAGCTTATAATTCACTTATGTGCCTTGCTGAAGTAATAGGTATCAAGACTGTAGCTATCGATAACTGTCTCAGTGGATAAATAGAACAAGGTACAGCTCCACATAGGTTCAAATGGATGTTTCATTAACTGTGTAAGCAGTAAGTTTAAATCCCAAAATGGTATAGGATCCCTAACTGGTGGCTATTGATTGTTAAGACTTTTCAAGAATCTTATGACTGCATCATGAATAAAAACCAATTTACTATCCTCAGGAACATGATATGCTGAGATTGCTGTGAGACGAAACTTGACTGATGACAAAGAGTGACCTGCTCTTTTAAGATATAATAAGTACTCTAATATGTAAGAATTGGAGTTCTATATGGATCAACTTCATACATGGAAACCCACAATAAAAATTCTTTCCATTTATAACCATTACATTCTCATGTGGACAATTTCCTTGAATTAATTAGTATATTTTGCACTTCTAGAGAATGAGACCATTCTAACAGTCCCAGAATCTTATCCCCTATGCAGTTAGGTGAAGCACTGAAGATCTGGATGATGCACCATCCCTTGTTGTTGTGTCAACAAATCTGATACTAAAAGCAGAGTCTTGTACAGCCCTCTGGACAGGTGAATTAAGTCTGGATACTACTGCTGCCTGGCCCACACCAGTGCTAACAAAATTAATCTGGCCTTCTCTTGTTTCATGTTGTTTAATACTCTTTGAATAAAGGGGATGGGGTAGGGGGAATGCATACAGGAGCCCTTGATTACAATTTATCAGAAATGCATCTGATACTGAACCTTTGTCTCTGCCTGCTCATGAGCAGAACCTCTGACGCTTCTTGTTGCTGGAGGCAAAAAAATCTTACAGCTGAAGAGGTGTGACACCACTTCTTCCTTCAGTGACCACTCAGAGGGTGTGCTAAGGTATTTAGTTTCCCAGATATATGAAGTATTATTGGGTGAATCTCATGTATTATACACCAGTCCCAAAGAGACATTTTCTCTCTGCACAACTGTAGACAATTGGCTCTTCCTAGCTTGTTTAGTTATTATAACGATGTCATCTTTTCTGCCATCACTTGAATCACTATGAGGCAGCAATTCTTTTAGACCCCATCTTATTGATCTCAGCTCCAGAATATATTTCTTTCCCTCAGTGACAAATGCCCTCTGATTATCAAATTGTTGCCCTAATGAGATCCTCACCCCCAATTCCACAGCAGATGCATGTGTGCTAACTGTTACTGTTGCCATGGGGAGATTGAATGGTTTACTCTTCTTTACATTTATATCATATTTCTACCAGTTTAATGTTAACACTTGCTGTGGAATTATCCATTTTTGATGCATGCCATCTATGCCTAGTCTGTAGTCGTGCAGAAACTTGTGCTGCAGTCCCCTCATTAGACATAACTGTGTGTGTGGGGGGGGGTCAATTCTAAAAGAGCTATGAACCAAAGGGAAAAAAAGAGTATTGTCTCTTGTGGGGACTGCAGGAGCAGAAGTACCACTGATTTTATTTTTACTGACCTTTCTTCCAGAAGAAAGGCTTTGGCCACTAAGGAGTCCAATATGGCCCCTATGAAAGGAATCCTGTGTTGGACATAGGAGTGATTTTTCTCATTTTATGCTTAGATCCAGATTGATAAAAAGTAAACATATTTGCTCTACATTCCATATAATCTGCCTCCATCATGCCTTTATTAACCAGCTGTCTATGTAAGGATATGTTAAAATCCCATTTCCTTGGATATACTGCAATGACAGATACATTTCGCAAATACCCTGGAAGCTGAGGACAGACCAAAAGGCAGGACTCTCTACTGAAAATGGTTCTCTCCTACCCTAAAACATAGGTAACTGTGATGACATAGTCTTATTGAAATATGGAAATACAAATCTTTTAAATCCAAAGCTGAAAACCAATCCTGTAGGGAAAGAGAAGGCATTACAGAAGCTAGAGACCACATTCGGATAATAAACTTTTTTATGAAGCTGTTTAATCTTCTGAGATCCAAGATATGATGATGGCCAACATCTTTATGGGGGATCAAGAAACAATACAAATAAAAGCCTCTCCCTTTACGCTTGCAAGGGACCTCTTCTATTGCCCCGATTGTAACAGGTAATAAACCTCTTCCCTCAGCTGATTCTCTTGAATTGCATCAGGGACCGAGGGTGGTGATGGGAGGAAGAAGGGTTTTTACCTTTATGGAGTAACTGCATAGAATAATCTCTAGAACTCACCTGTTTGGTGTTATTGATTGCCATTGATGGTAAAAGTGGGACAGGTGATCTCCAAATGGGTGGAGGTACAAGTATCTAATAGGACAGGACTGAAGCTCTATGTCCTCAAGTTAAATCTGCAACCTTGAGGAAAGTGCAGAAGACATCATAGACGCAGACTTTCTCTTATTATTACAAGCTTTAAAAGATGTCTTCTTTTGCTGATATTGAAGTTGCGGTTGATAATAATAATAATTCCTTATCTGACAGAAGTAAAGAGTGGATGAAAAATGTGTGTATTGTCTGTGATACCTAAACAGCAGAAGAGATGATGACCACTTAGTTGTAGAAACCGCTCCCAAAGATCTAGCTGTAGATGTTACATTTTTCGTTTTCTCCAGAACTTTACCCACTGATCTACTAAATAACCTGTCTCCTTCAAACAGAAAATCTTCCATTCTCATCCTCATCTGGAAGGAAAAGCCACTCATCTCAGACAAGCATGCCTTCTTAAAGAAATAGCTGAGACTATTGTTCTGGCTGAAGCACGAGACAGGTCAAATGCTGCCCTCAGCTGATACTTAGCAACATTCTGCCATTCTACCAAAAAAGCATCTGTTAACATTTTATGCTCCTCAGGCAGAGTGTCCATGAAAGATAATATCTTTTCTCACAGATGATACTGGTATCTCACCATCACAGCTTGATAGTTCACTATTCTCATACCTGAAGTGGTTGAGACAAATACCTTTCTTACAGAAACAACCAGTCTATTCCCTTCTTTATCTGAAGCAGTAGAATGAATTTGTTCATTCTTTGATCTGTGCATTTTGCAGCTTCTAATCCAGTGAATAAGGAGAAGGATGAGCATAAAATATAGCAAGGCCTTTCTGAGGACATTGGTAGAGTGTCAGCTTTTTTTGACATCAGCTGAGTTGATGAAGATTTATTCCAAATTGTTTTTGCTGGTAGAGACAGTCCTTTCAATAAATGAAGTGTAGCTCTTTGTCTAGTAGCTGCTCATAAACTATCGAATGCAGAATGTGAATATTCCTTAGTAGAAATCAAAGGAATTTCTAATGTTCTTGTAATCTGACCCATTAGTTTGTAGAAGATCACTACATGCTCCAAAGGTGATGAAGCTGAAGTCAGTCTTGCACTGTCATCTGGAAAAGTTAAGTCCTCAAAGTGTGGATCTGACTCTTGGATATCCACTAATTCCTCTTCCTCTGATAAAACATCTCTTACAAATGTAGGAGATCTATCAGGACTCTGATGGACCACCAGATCTGGCTCCTTCGGATCCAAAGTTTGAATGTCTTCAATGGTAACGAGTTGGTGAAGGTGTATTACTATACGTAGGAATATCCTGGTAAGGTACAGGAGAAGGCCCATGAGACCACCTAAACCAAGGTGGAGCTTGCCACTCTGGCCAAAACTCCATACTCAGATCTGGCTGAAAATATCTTTGATCATAAGGATCCGGAACAAGCAACTAAGCCTGCTTATAAAATCTCTTATTCAAATCCACTGTCTGATCTGGAGCCATTCTCAGTTCCAAGGGAAGTGTAGATAGTAACCTTATGGGCTGAATGAAACATAATGGAGAAAAAACTTCTGGAGATCCAGAGTGATTATTAGGAGGTAGAGGTATGGGAGAAATCCTAGCCTATTCTCCTTCCCCACTCTGGAGGACTATCTGTTTGAATTTGTGCCAGTAAACTCTCTGGTTCCTGTTCCAATGACACCCATGGATTCACCACCAACCAAATTAGAGACAGATCTGGTCGATGAATCTGTGCCATAACCATTATCTGTTGCTGTACTGTATTGGAACTGGTCCTCGGATGTTACCAGCTGAATCCCTATCCTTAACCTGCCTAACAGATAGTTGCATCTTTTCTCTCAGATCCAGCTCTTCTGGATCCAAAACAATCAAACATTTGAAGAGCGTCTTTGGTTTTAGACCAAGAGTCCATACTCAGGCTAGGTTTTCCTTAAATATATCCAGATCTCATTGGTCTTTTTCTTGTGGATTGGCTCCTGATAAAGAAGCCAGCACCAACAAGGATGGAACCTTTGTAGCAGTGGTTAATTTGTAATGAAAGAGGTGTGTGATGGGGCAAGGCCAGATGGCTACAGTAAAGTACTGAGAAACAGGTATGTTAGCCCCAGGTTAAACAAATCCCTAGTACTCTGGTAACCAAATGGCAGTTGCTCCAGGTTAATCAAGGCACCTGGAGCCAATTAAGATCTTTCTAGAAGGCAGTAGAGATAGCTACTTTAATTAGAACACCTGCAGCCAATCAAGGCAGGCTAATCAGGGCACCTGGCTTTAAAAAGGAGCTCACTCCAGTCAGGCAGGGAGGAGCCAGAGGAGAAGGAGTGTGTGTGAGGAGCTGGGAGCAAGAAGGCAAGGAGCTGAGAGTGAGAGAGTGTACTGCTGGAGGATTGAGGAGGACAAGCGTTATCAGACACCAGGAGGAAGGTCCTGTGGTGAGGATAAAGAAGGTGTTTGGAGGAGGCCATGGGGAAGTAGCCCAGGGAGTTGTAGCTGTCATGCAGCTGTTACAGGAGGCACTATAGACAGCTGCGATCCACAGGGCCCTGGGCTGGAACCCGGAGTAGAGGGCGGGCCCGGGTTCCCCCCAAACCTCCCAACTCCTGATCAGACACAGGAGGAGCTGACCCAGACTGTGGGTTCCACAAGAGGGGAAGATCACTGAGGTGAACAAATCCGCCAATAAGCGCAGGACCCACCAAGGTAGAGGAGGAACTTTGTCACAAGGTGTCTGGGGCTCAAGCAATTTTTTTACGTTCATAACTGATACAGCAAGCCCAGAAGTGCCAGGGCTATGAACTGCCAAACCTAGAGCTGCTGGGCTCAGTCCTGGTAAGCCCTGGCACAACTTAAGCATTGCTTTGTAATCAGAGCCTTGCCCTTCTCTTGTGGATTGGATCCAGAGACAGAGTTCAATACCACTGTATGTTGAGGTATCTTGATATTTGGAGCCTTCCCACTTCCAGATCCCCCAATGCGTGGCACCAAAGATGACGGTGAACTCTTTCCTCCTCCAGACTTGGTTGGAGCTGTTGCTTGTCTCGGAGGCTCATTAGAGGTTTGCTGTCTCTCAGTTCCAAGTCATTTGGCTGACAGAGCTTCCTGGAGTAAGATGGCCTGGAGGCTGTTCCGTCTTTCCATCTCCACTCATGTCATGCAGGTCAAGCAAACTGAGCATTCCAAAGGGGAATGCCCTTTGCCCAAACATGATAAACATCTTGTATTTGTGTTGGACACCAGAAACACAGCTGGGCATGAGATGCATCTCTTAAATCTGGACTTTTTGGTCTTTGGTCATCGCAGCACCAAAGACTTATTTTTTAAGTTAAATCTAACATTATAACTAAACTAATTATAAAACTATATAGTAATCATATGGATCCAGTCAGAGCAGTTTCTTCTTCATCCAGCTGGTCACAATTGGAAGGAACTGAGGTAGCTGGAGTGCAACACCCCTTTTTATACCCTCATCTTAGAATGTTTACTGCAGAATGGGGCAAGGGACACTTATGAGCGCTCCAATGAACACTGCTACATAAAGTTCTACTGTTCAAGCTGCAGCAGTCAGAGCATACCATGAATGGGAATATTCAGAGGACACTTGAAGAAGAACAGGGGATTAACGTAAAAGCCAGCTTTGTTATGCATTTGAAAAAAAACCAAGATAGCCTAGAGGTCCATTTGCAAGAATAGGCAAGCAAAGCTGTCTCTGTGATTTGTGTGCATTTACTGCACACTTTAGGCATGCACCTAGCCAGTTGTTGTCATGTGCAATGACACATTTGCATGCAGTTGTCAACCCAGGTTTGTGTGTGCATTTTTTATGGACACAGTTATCCCACTACTTTTTGAAAATTCAGCCCTATGTGTTTCACACCTGACACTGTTCTCTCCTTGGGCTAAATTCTCACTTACTTCAGTTGGAGCGGGATTTTACCTCTTTGGTCATTTGTTTATGGAATTATAGTTTTCTTCCATGGAATGCAAACAAACAAATTCTGTGGTCAGTTACAAAACCATAACTGCTCTGAGGTCTCTTGGAAACTGAATCTGCTCCCATACTGGTTTTACACAGATCCTACTCCATTGACTTCACTGGAGTTACTCTTGCTTTACACTGATGTGAAATCAGAATCAGACTCCATAGGTAAAATTTTCTAAAGTAACTACTTGTCTTAGGAGCTTAAGTCCTATTTTCAAAAGAGACATAGTAGGAAAATCATTGGGCTTGGCTCCTAAGTCACTGAAGCACTTTTGAAAATTATACCCATGGGTGTTTAGCAGTTCATAGAAAGTCATCATGATGATTGATGGAAACAGAAACTCAGTTCATGGGGGAAAAGATATTAGGTATGAGGAAATATATTGAGGAATTGAGGAAGTGGAAAGTCATTGATTGTTAAAGGTCAACAAGGGCTCCAGTAATAGGAAGAAAAATTGTCAGTCAATTCTTCAGCACTTCCCCCCTCTTCCTCATCGTCAGCTATTGTAATTCAGAATATACAGTATACACCATTTTTCTCCAGTTAAGCAGGAAGATTTTAAAGCCTCACCACTTGTGTCAGCCTGAGTATCTATTCACATTTGGCAGCATGGAAGATCCCTGCAACTAGAAGATTTTGATGAGCTTAGCTTTCAGTGATTACTTTTACCCCTCTCTTGCTCTCTAATCCATGGTTTTATATTCAGCCACAGCAGGTGTGGGTGGAATTTTCTGTCCCTGAGTTTTATTGCTTTTACATCTGGTGCCATGAGCCAGTCTATGAGGGTATGTTTACACTACGGGATTATTCTGATTTTACATAAACCGGTTTTGTAAAACAGATTGTATAAAGTCGAGTGCACGCGACCATACTAAGCACATGAATTCAGCGGTGTGCGTCCATGTACCGAGGCTAGAGTCGATTTCCGGAGCACTGCACTGTGGGTAGCTATCCAGTAGCTATCCCATAGTTCCCGCAGTCTCCCCCGCCCATTGGAATTCTGGTTGAGATCCCAATGCAAAAACAGTGTCGCGGGTGCTTCTGGGTAAATGTCATCACTCAATCCTTCCTCCGTGAAAGCAACGGCAGACAATCATTTTGCGCCCTTTTCCCCTGGATTGCCTTGGCAGAGGCCATAGCATGGCAACCATGGAGCCCATTTTGCCTTGTCACTGTCACCGTACGTATACTGGATGCTGCTGACAGACGCGGTACTGCAGTGCTTCACAGCAGCATTCATTTGCCTTTGCAAGGTAGCAGAGACGGTTACCATCCCTAGTGCACCGTCTGCCATTGTAAATTGGCGATGAGATGTCGTTATCAGTCGTTCTGTACTGTCTGCTGCTGTCATGGGTGCTCCTGGCTGGCCTCGCTGAGGTCGGCTAGGAGCACATGGACAAAAATGGGAATGACTCCCTGAGTCATTCCCTTCTTTATGTTTTGTCTAAAAATAGAGTCAGTCCTGCCTAGAATATGGGGCAAGTGTACTAGAGAACCAGAGAGCACAGCCGCTCCATGTCAGAGCCCCAGAGATCCCGCAGAAATGATGAGCTACATGCCATTCTCGGGGGTGCCCCTGCAACGACCCCACCCTAATGGCCTTCCCTCCTTCCCACCTTCTGGGCTACCGTGGCAGTGTCCCCCCATTTGTGTGATGAAGTAATAAAGAATGCAGGAATAAGAACACTGACTTTTAGTGAGATAAAAGGAGGGAGGAAGTCTCCAGCTGCTATGATAGTCCAGCAGACATTAAAGGGTGTTGGGGGAGAGGGAAGAGGAGTGCGCCTCCTGCTGCTATGATGTTCCAGGCAGTACAGAAATCTTTTCTTAGACATGAAAGGTGGGCTGATAGACCTCAGCCTCCAGTTGCACTATGGATGAAGAACGGTTACCAGCCCTTCTGTACCATCTGCCAGGAAGACTGGGAGTCATTCCCATTTTACCGAGCCAGCCAGGAGCACTCACGGGCTTGCTGCTGATGATGGATAGCAGTCAATACAGTACCATCTCCACAGAAGGATGCTGGTGTTCAGCTTGCAGCACCCACCTACCAGCAGCATGCAGTAGACATAAGGTGACATTGAAAATAAGGTGAAGAAACATTTTTTTCCCTTTTCTTGGGGGGGAAAGGAAAATTGACGACATAATACCCTGAAACACCTTGGGAAAATTTTGATCCTTCAGGCACTGGGAGCTCACCAGCAAGAATGCAAATTGCTTTTCGGAGACTGCGGGGACTGTGGATAGCTGGAGTCCTCTATACCCCTCCTCCCTCCATGAGCGTCCATTTTGATTCTTTGACTTTCATACGCTTGTCACAACAGCATGTGCTGTGGACTCTGTATCATAGACTGGAGATTTTTTTTCAAATGCTTTGGTATTTCGTCTTCTGTAACAGAGCTCTGATTAGAACAGATTTGTCTCCCCATACAGCGATCAGACCAGTATCTTCTGTACGGTCTATGCTGGAGCTCTTTTGGATTTGGGACATGCATCGAACTGCGTGGCAATTCAGAGCTCCACGCTGGGCAAACAGGAAATGAATATTTAAAAATTCGTAGGCTTTTCCGTCACCTGGCCAGTTGCTATCCGAGTTCAGATTGCTTTCCAAGAGAGGTTCACAATGGTGCAGTGTGGGATACTGCCTGGAGGCCAATACGTTCAATTTGCGGCCACACAACGCCTAACCGACATGGCAATACCGATTTCAGCGTTACTCCCCTCATCGGGGAGAAGTACAGAAATCGGTTTAAAGAGCCCTTTATATCGATATAAAGGGCTTCGTTGTGCGGACAGGTGCAGAGTTAAATCAGTTTAACGCTGCTAAATTCAGTTTAAACGTGTAGTGTAGACCAGACCTGAGATAGATCTAAGCACCCTACTCTTGGTGCAGACTCATAAAGCATAGGACCAAATCCTGCTCTTTACTCCGGAGAATTCACTTCAGTGGCAATTCTTGTGTGAATTAAAGGGGGATTTGGCTCATAATTAGAAGCCTTTCCCTAGCAGAGGTTGGAGGATTATAGTGTGGATCTTGCATCCCTTCTCATTCACAGAGAGAGAGAGAGAGAGAGGTCAAAAGTACTCTGTGATCATTACTGAGGTCATTAACTCAGTGTAACTTAAGGTACAGACATTTGCTATTAGGGATACTCATGACCTTGTGGATTAATAGATTTCAGTTTTCATCCCTGGCAAGAACTTCACACTCTGAATGCAAAACCAGCCTCGTCACTCTGCTAAAACTGATTGCATGAACCAAGGCTATCTCAGTGAAATGCTTTGGGAGGCCTGAGACTCCTTTAAATTACATTGGGGACTGAACCAGCTGTTACACTGGGCAGGGATCACCAGAGCATGGCAGCATTCTGCGCATACATTCTCCTTCTGGGTATGCCGCTAATGCCCTCCCTACTCTTGGGTGGCTTGGAGGAGGTGATGTAGAGACAGTTATGTCAGCTAAGCATTCCCCATGATGAGTGGATCCTCAACTGCTTTGTTAGGGCACCTTACAGCCTCTTTGAACAGCAGGATCTGACCCGGGGAGCTACACCAGTGCACAATTAGCATCAGATCATAATTAAACTTCTACTTCTTTGCCACCTGCCTCTACTTTATGACCAGTTTGCATATAACATGTAACCTGCCAACATCACTGCTGAATCCGGGCCAGGTATTTTCATGTGAGTTGCATTCATTCACTCAGGCTACATTTGGCCAATTGATTTTGATATGGCATTGCTGGTGCACATTAGAGAAGAGCTTGGCACAGTGGAATTCACATATGTGTAACGGACAGCAGAACTGGGCCCTCTTTGCTTGGTCCTACCATCACTTATGGTGGTTTCTCAGCAGTGTAACTCAATCGGCACAGTTCCCTGGCTGTGGCCAAAGAAGGCACAGCACACTCAGAAGGGTAGAGCTGGTTGAAAGTTTTGGAGGTGAAAAACTGTTTTCATTGAAAGATGGGGTTTCAGTGACAACAGGTCATTTTGAACATATGATATAGATTGGAGGACGTGTGCTACTAATAATAGTAAGGCCCAGATTTTCCTGGATGTGATACCTGGCAGATTTCTTCACCAAATAGTCACCAAACCAACAAAAGGTGATGCCATTTTAGATTTGGTATTGATGAGTAGTGAAGACCTCATAGAAGAACTGGTTGTAGGGGACAGCCTAGATTTGAGTGATCATGAGCTAATTCAGTTTAAACTAAATGGAAGGATAAACAAAAACAGATCTGCTGCTTGGGTCCTTCATTTCAAAAGGGCACGCTTTAGACAATTAAGGGAATTAGTTAGTGAAGTGAATTGGATGAGGAGCTCAAGGACCTGAATGTGGAGGAGGTTTGGAATTACTTTACGTCAAAGCTGCAGAAACTTTCTGAAGCCTGGGGAAAAAATTTGCAGGGAAAAGTTGCAGACGAAGCTGGATGAGCAAGCATCTCAAACAGGTGATTAAGAAAAGGCAGAAAGCCCACAACGAATGGAAGATGGGCTGGATCAGCAAGGAGAGTTACCTCTAGGAGGTCAGAAATCTGTAATCAGAAAGTGTAGGGGTAACCTGAGAACTGCCTAAAGCCAAGCAGAGTCAGACCTTGCAAAAGAAATTAAAACCAATAGTAAAAGATTATGTAACCATATAAAGAAAACAAAGAAAGAAGAAGTAGGACCACTAAGCATTAAGAATGGGTAGGAGATTAAAGATAACCTAGACATGGCCCAACACTTAAATGAATACTTTGCCTGAGTTTTTAATAAGGGCAATGAAGCACTTGGCGATCGTGGCAGGGTGGCTAATGGAAGTAAAACTCAAACAGCTTAATGGAACTAAATCAGGAGGCCCAGATAATCTCCATCCAAGAATATTAAAGGAACTGGCATATGAAATTGCAAGCCCATTAGCAAGAATTTTTAATGAATCTGTAAACTCAGGAGTCACATCCTATGACTAGAGGATTGCTAATGTAGTTCCTATTTTTAAGAAAGGGGAAAGAACATGATCTGGGAAACTACAGGCCTGTTAGTTTGACCTCAGTTATATGCAAGTTCTTGGATCAAATTTTGAAAGAGAAAGTACTTAAGGACATAGAGGTAAATGGTAACTGGGATAAAATACAACATGTTTTACAAAAGGTAAATCGTGCCAATCCAACCTGATCTCTTTTTCTGAGAACTGGGTTTTTGGGTTTTTTTTGGACAAAGGAAATGCAGTAGATCTAATCTACCTGGATTTCAGTAAGGCATTTGATACAGATCCACATGGGAATTTATTAGTTAAATTTGAGAAGATGGGGATTAATATGAAAATTGAATGGTGGATAAGGAACTGGTTAAAGGGGAGACTACAACGGGTCATACTGAAAAGTGAACTGTCAGGCTGGAGGGAAGTTACTAGTGGAGTTCCTCAGGGATCAGTCTTGGGACCAATCTTATTTAACACTTTTATTAATGACCTTGGCACAAAAAGTGGGAGTGTGCTAATAAATTTTGCGGATGATACAAAGTGGGGAGGTATTGCCAACATGGAGGAGGACCAGAATATCATATGAGAAGATCTGGATGACCCTGAAAACTGGAGTAACAGTAATGGGATGAAACTTAATAGATCAAAGGGCAAGGTCATGCATTTAGGGACTAAAAACAACAATTTTTGCTGTAAGCTGGGGACTTAATCAGTTCGAAGTGACAGAGGAGGAGAAAGACCTGGGTCTATTGGTTGATGACAGGATGACTACGAGTTGCCGATGTGATATGGCTGAGAAAAAGGCTAACGCAATCCTAGGCAAGGTGTTTCCAGTAGAGATAGGAAAATGTTAGTATCATTACACAAGGCACTGGTGAGCACTCATCTGGAATACTGTGTGCAGTTCTGGTCTCCCATGTTTAAGAAAGATGGAACAAGTGTAGAGAAGGGCTACTAGGATGATGCGAGGAATGGAAATCTACTTTATGAGAGGAGACTCAAAGAGCTTTGCTTATTTAGCCTAACCAAACGAAGGCTAAGGGGCGATATGATTGCTCTTTATAAATACATCAGAAGGATAAATACCAGGGAGGAAGAGGAGTTATTTAGGTTAAATACCAATGATGACACAAGAACAGCTCGATATAAACTGGTCATCAACGAATTTAGATTTGAAATTAGACAAAAGTTTCTAACCTTCAGAGGAGTGAAGTTCTGAAACAGCCTTCCAAGGGGAGCAGTGGGGGCAAAAATCCTACTACCTTTGGGACTGAGCTTGATAAGTTTGTGGAGGGGATGGTATGATGAAACTGCCTACAATGGCATGTAGCTGATCTGTGACTGCTAGCAGCAAATATCTCCAATGGCTGGTGATAAGACAAGAGATGGTGATGTCTGAGTTACAATGGAGAATTCTTTCCAAGGTGTCTGTCTGGTGAGTCTTGCTGACATTCTCAGGATACAACTGATCACCATATTTGGGATCAGGAAGGAATTTCCCCCTGGACCAGACTAGCAGAGACCCTGAGGTTTTTTTGCCTTCCTCTACAGCATAGGGCAAGGGTCACCTGCAGGTTTAAACTAGTATAAATGGTGGATTCTCTGTAACTTGAAGTCTTTAAATCATGCTTTGAGGACTTCAGTAACTCAATCAGAGGTTATGGGTCTAATACAGGAATGGGTGGGTGAGGTTCTGTGGCCTGCAGTGTGCAGGAGGTCAGACTAGTTGATTATGATCGTCCCTTCTGGCCTTAGTCTATGAGTCTTAGGGGAAAAAAAAGTTGTCATAGAAATTTTTAATAAATTTTCAATTTTTAAAAAAAGTGCTGCAATTTTTCACTCAGAATGGTGGGAAAGTCTTTTTCTTTTTTTAACTTTCTCCTTCCCCTCATCATGCCTTTTTTCCCCACTGGAAAAAAGGAGGTGGGGGTGGAGTAAAAAAGTAGCTCAAATGGGGAGGTGTGAAAATTTGAAATGAAATTTTTCTAAAGGAAATGAAAATTTTCATTTCAAATTTTTCATTAAAAAAATCGGAAAATGTCAAAGGAAAAAAAACTTTTTAAAAATTCAAAAGATAAACCAAACTACTCTTGAGGAGGAAGATGCAAAGATGGGTTGGCTCTCCATCAAGCTGGTCTCCTAGGGAAACCCCAGCAATTTCCCGGGCATAGGAAGTCTCCAATCACACCCCCTTTCTCCTAGACAAACCCCCTTTCCTGGCTGCAGGAACGGGAGGTAGCATAGGCACCATTACTCTGTCTGTAAGCTACTGAAAGGATTCCCCCTAACCTGAGCCATTAACGGAGTCCCCCTAACCTGAGCCATTAACTTACTCCTGAGTTACTCATGATTTACAGTGGTGTGAGAGCAGAATCATGTCCTACATATACAGGGCCAGATGCTCACCTGGTGAACATTGGCATAGCTCCACTTATTTCATGACTAGTGTAGATGGGGCTTGAAAGGGCAAAACTGCAATAGTCACTGTTTTTGTGTGCATGAAAGCAAATGTAGCAAACAGTTAAAAGGACCATGTGAAGATTGTATGGCCTTAAAGCTACCCTACAGTGACAGCAGCCTTGGTTTGCAGATCTCTACTTAAGGCATCTTTGAAATGAATATATATGTTAAATTGCTCATTACTACAAAACCAAAAGGATCCCAGTGAAAGCGCAAAAAATCTTCCATACTAACATAGTCATACCTGTGTTAAGGGTCACCCACTAACCACAGTGGCTTGTCTCAACAGCCAATAAAATCTCAGTCTCCATGAGAGATCCTCAGTATTAATAACATTATATTGTGTGGTAGCCACCTATTATAACTATAAGGAAAATAGTAGTCCTTTGTGTGGCTGTTATTAACAGCTTTAACTATATTTATTTTCTTGAGATCCAGTCAGTCAATTGATTGGACAGTTTGACATCTTCCCCATAAAGGTTTGAAGACGAGTTTGCAGGACACTCCAGCTGGTAACCATGATTATAAATATTCTTATGCCTTTTATTTTTTAATACTAGAATCTTTCCTGGGTTAATCTTAAAAAGTTTGGAGTCTTACCTCAGTTTGGTTAAACTTAACCCAGAAATCAAGGGCCAGATTCTCAGGTGACATTCATTCAAAGTCAACGGAGCTATGCTGAGCCTTTAAGAACACAGTATTTGTCCATTCCATCTGGTATTCCGTCTTTGGCAATAAATGGACAATTATGCTTCAGGAAAACATCTTCCCATAAACCCTACAAACCCAGTCCTGGGGCAGATCAGGGGTTGGCAACCTTTCAGAAGTGGTGTGCCGAGTCTTCATTTATTCACTCTAATTTAAGGTTTCGCGTGCCAGTAATACATTTGAACATTTTTAGAAGGTCTCTTTCTATGTCTATAAAATATAACTAAACTATTGATATATATAAAGTAAATAAGGTTTTTAAAATGTTTAAGAAGCTTCATTTAAAATTAAACTAAAATGCAGAGCCCCTTGGATTGGTGGCCAGGACCCGGGCAGTGTGAGTGCCACTGAAAATCAGCTTCCGTGCCGCCTTCGGCACATGTGCCATAGGTTGCCTACCCCTGGGCCAGATCGTCTGCTGCTGAAAGATTATTTTCAGCTCTGTTGACTCTGGATGAACAAAAGGACTTCAATGAAGATATATCAATTTACACCAGTTGAGGATCTGTCCCAATGAAACTAGCCAATTATACAAAGATACATGGGGGATGGGATAGACTTCCTTCTTGATGTGAACAGGTAATTAGATCAGACGTTGAAGGGTGAGATTTTTATTACTCTTTTTTAACTTGCACAGCTACTGAACAAATATTATAACTTTCTCATAGTATTTTGGTACTTCCACTTCTGGTGCCAGCAGAAATCAGGAAGTGCAGGAGTAGGTGGAAACCTATAAATCCTGGAATCCTTAAAGTTACACGTACAAAATGGAATGGCTGTCAAGGCTGGTTAATTTTACAATCTAACTGCTTTGGCAGTGTCATTCCAGCTATTCCCAGAGCCTGTGCACCTTCCCACTGACCTCACTAGTGATGCTCGGATACTTACAAGGAAGTAACCAAAAGGGACTCATGGGGGGTTTTTTCCATAGAAACAGAGGGGAAAATGTCACTGTTTGCCAAGTGGTAAAGGACAAAATCAGTGGGGAAGGAAATTTTATTGTAGCATGTTCAAAGGGGATGTTAGAAACAACAGAGAAGGGGTTAGGGGGGGGGGGGGGGGGAACAGAACTCTACGGAAAGAAGTCCCTTTAAGCAGTATATCAAAATACTACTAATAATGCATTAACCTTTGAGCGCTACATCAATCACGATGTGATGTTTACATCAACGGTGGCCTGAACAACATTTTAAATGCAATACAATCCTCTTTACTGCGAGGGTTTCAGAGACTTCTGAAATCCCAAAGCTTTGGATGAACAGAGTTTTGGACAGACAGGGAAGCAATATATTGTGTGCACGGATGCTGGAGGTTGTAGTTTTCATTAACCAGGTGTTTCAGTTAAGTAGGGTTTGGTGTAATAAAGACAAGAAAGCTGCTTTAAAAGAGTTGCTGTGGAGAGAAAGAGCCATGTGACTCTATTGAGTTCTACAGAGTTGCACCCAGTTATCCCAAGGTTCATATTCTCAGCTGCACTGAGCTTCTGCAAAAAGGAGCTGGTTGTGGCGTGATTTTTGTGGTGTATTCTATGCCAGCCCTGGTCTTGGAGTATCTCAGTACAGCCTGTGGGCTACTTTAAGCTATGCCAGCTGGCCATAGTCCCCACAGGGTCATGCACAAGCTGGGGATAGCATGCCCTGGCCAAGCCCTCTTCCCATCTATTTGCATAAGAGTATGAGTTTACCCTGGATGGATATTTCCTTTTAGCCCTGCTCACAGCCTATTGTGTAGTTGGCTGTCACCCTGCACCCAAGGAAGTGCCTACAATCTAGTGGTAATGATATGTGCACATAGTTTGTAAAGCACTTCTAGTCAGGGGAAAATACATAAAGATTCATTAAGATGAACTGGAACGAGCATCCTTCCAGGGATTTTAGGCTAAATGCAACCATGGCAGGGGATCCTTAGGAAAAAGAATTAGCTGTTGTCTACAGTGGTTACAGTTCCCTATGCAGAGAGGGGTGGGGGCTGGCTGGTCCATTTGAGTATTCTTTCACCCGCCACTGCATACTGTTGTAATCATAATGAATCCTCAATACACAGTGGGCTCAATCCGGCCCTCCAATATGCATTTGTCACTGCATATCTGACAGCTGGTCATTTGAGGTAGCAATGCCAATTTGTTTTCTGTTTAGAACTGCAATGATTTCTAGATATTGGTCACACACTGCAGCCATCAAAATTATTTTAAATGGTGAGACCAGCATGAACGCCCCCTTCCTTTCCAGGGGGAATGAGCGCCACTGTGATACACTCACCGTGGACAGGAACACAGCTTTCAAAACAAGAACAATGGCTGGGGGAGGGGAGCTGGCATCACAAATCCCCAACTCCAAACAGGAAGCACTCTGCATGTCTTCAAAGGATTTATAAACACTGGAAGCTGAGTAGAATTCAAGAGAACAACTACAGCTACAGCAGGACAAATTAATTTGTCCAAAAGCTGCACATACAGTCACTGGAGCAGAATTTTTGAGGCCGTCATACATCCTGTTTTCCTTACAATCACACACACAAGCAAATCATAAAGCTGCACCTGGTATAGCAGGACTTTGCTAGTGGGTTTCTTCACAACAGAAGCCATTTTGGTCCATTGAATCCCAAGATGGGCCCAAGCCAGAACACCACATCAAAATGCCTTTGAACTTTGAGGAAGTTCATATCCTAACTCATTGGCTCTGACCCATTTCTAAGTAAATCACTGCATGGCTGGCACCAGGTACTACTCTCTGTTTTCCTTATAGCAGCATCCACTAGTGTTCCTGGTTTGTAGCTGAACCAGTTCAAAGGAAACACAGGCTGACTCAAATCTTAGAATCAAACTTATTTTTGAGATGTGAAAAAATTACACGTTTTAGTTAACTTTATAGTTCAGTTATTTTTCATTTCCACCTGCTTCTACATTTCCTAGATGCTGGGAGGTGAAGCTACAAAACACAGAGTGAGAGACTGTTTGGGTGAGCTTTCCACTCATGTTTTACAGTCACCAGATAATATCACTAATGCTTTGCATCCCTGTCATCCAAGGATCTCAGAATACTTTGCAGACTCTAATGAATTAACCTGTACCTCACCACTGTGAGATACGTGTAACCCTTCTGCCAATTGGAGCCAGCAGCAACCAGGCCTGAGTTCAATATCTAGAGGATCCTACCTATTGATACAGCACAGAAGCAGCTTGAGCCCCCACCCAGTAACCTGGGAAATTTACATACCACCCCTGGGTGCCTTTGAGAGGCAATACTTCCCCATTTACAAGCACAGAGTCTGAGTGTAGAAAAGAAACTTTTAATAAAAGGAGGGAAGTAACTCAGTGTTAATTTGGGAAAAAACACCACAAACAGAGTTCATAAACATAAACCATTAGTAAAAGACCCACCCCCAAGTAGGTTGGGCAGTGTCCTTTTCCCCTCAGGTTCTTAAGTCCAGCAACCCAAAAGTCCCTTTCACATGCCTGGCCCTTCTCTGCACGCCACTCATAGTTGCAGTCCTTGGTCAGTGCAGACCCAGAGTTCTGAGGTGCATCTGCAGAGTTCACTTCCCCCAGGGTAGGGTAAAAAGGTACCTTACTTGCTTCACTGCTCGGGCACTCACTTGCTGTCCCTCTCTACTAGCCACTCTGCTGGCTGCTCCTGCTGGCTGCCTGCTTACCACTCTCGCTACACATCTCCACCAGCTGCCCTGCTGGCCACCTGCTCACCGCTCTTGCTGCACCTCTCCACCAGCCACCCTGCTGGCTGCTTATCGGGCCTTTCTGCCACAGCAGGCATTCATTCACCAGCTGACTGTCGGTCACCTTCTGCTATCACCTGCCTCTCTGCTGTGACCGCTACACATCAGTCTCTTAGCAATTTCAGCTCTCAGTGGTTTTTAAGCTCTTAGAAGGCAGGGCATAAACACAGTCCTACCACAACTGATTTCAGCTTTGGGCATTTAACACAACAAACCGGCTCCTAATGAAGCCTATTTAGCTCTATTCTTTGAACAGTGGGGATGAACAGGTTAAATCACTCTAGGGAGACCCCTTGATGAGGGTGTGCAACCTCCTGGCTAAGGATACCTGTCCCCACCCACTCCTACTTTCATAGGGCTCTGACATTCGAGCCCCTGGCTTAATAAGGTTCTTTTAACTGAGGGTGGCCCCCTCATTTGGGACAGGTTAAGCACAGTCCTGCTTTCCTGTATTGCTACAACAATTACAACATTGGTATCCATATTTCACTACCCCTGCATTCAGTACTAAGGTGATTTGTACCCAACACCAGCCAAAACTGATCACTTTGACTCCATTGTTTCTGCTGAATATGTAAGTAAAGCAAGAGCAAACTGTATTTATATAAACACACCCAAGTCATTCCCCCTCCCAGCTACCTGTAAGGGAAGCATTCATGCAGACCCTGTTTACATCAGTCTTACTATTCCCATTTTACAGATAGGGAAATGGAGGCAAGAAATGGTAATTTGGCTTGCCAAAGGTCACATTGTTAGTAAGAAACAGAGCTGGAAATAGAATGCAGGATTTCTGACTCCCAGATAACCAACTGAACAACTGTGTGCTTGCCCAAACCAGCCTAAAATATTTAAAAAAATGAGTGTGACTAGTAATAAATAATGAATGAATCTCTGCCACAAAATGTTCCAGTGTGCAACATGTCAATGGAAGGCTAAATATCCAAAAGGGTCTCAGTCTGGCCTCTGAAATTAAACGCACAATTCTTCACAACTAAATTGGGTTATTGGACACCTGATTCACCACAGTGTTACTTGGATTTTACGTTGGTGTAATTCCATTGAAGTCAGTGGGACTGCACTGACATAAAGCTGTGATCAGTTCCATTCTGTGCATGTGCAAATCTGAGTATGCACAAGCACATGGGACATGAAAATTGTGGGTATAATTTTAGAAGACACTTTTGAACATCTGGCCCAAAGGTCTGTGATTTAGGACAGCAGGATGTCCTGTAAGTGGAGATCCTGCTTATGCTCTCCAAATCCTTACTGAGGCCAAACTCCTATTAACTTCAGTGTTTTTTGGCCTCAAGAAAGGGTGTGGGACTAAGCTCATTATCTTTGTTTCTTAGGTGATTATCTGCTCTTGCTGCTCACTCTCTACCTGAAACCTGGTGGTATCAAAATAATCGCCACATTAACCAACTGCAGTGTCAAAAATACAGGAACATAATTTGCAATCCAAAAGCTTGGATCTTTAAGCAAAGATCCCATTTTCAATTTGATGGTGAACAGGGACCTTGACTGACTTTCTTTCCGTATGGCCTCTTGTACACCAATTGTGCTATATAAGCAAATAACCATCACAATAATCAGGTACATGGCCTTAGAAATCCGAGATGGACTCAAGCAGCCAAGTTCTGACCCTCATCCAAACTTTCCAAGAGCTCTGAGTTGAGAATATGACTTTTGGTTTGGCCCATTAGAGAAATGGTGATGCCCTTGAAGATTAGATCCAGATCTAACTCAGGTTCCCCATCAGTTGAAGAGGTTTGGAATCAGGTGTTGGTTTGTGGATCATCTCTCTGACTAATTCAAATGAGGGCTAAGAAAGGCATATTTAGAAGATATAGGACATATGGGTTTTTTTGAGGTATCCTCCTCCATTGTTTCAACTAACTAGTTTGGTGACACAGTAAGTACTATCCCTTGATCTCTTGGTGCTTTGCTGGAGCTCAAGCCCAAGTTTCAGTGCTTAGCTTCTGTGTTTTTTCCCTGTCTGTTTGTTTGAAGAGGTGTCTCTTTTTTTACTTGTTCTTTGGAGGGGGGAAACTATTATTGTTGTCTTTGTGTTGCTGCAGTATAATGTTCCAGGATTCCTCCATTCCCAGCTGCTGGATTCAGAAAGCTTTTCCTTTTTAAACTTCCTGTTCACATAGGGTGGGGGTGGGAAGTGGGGGAAGAGGGGGGAGGTTAGGCATTGAATAAAAGGAATTAACCATTTCCCTTCTCTGACCTTTGGGAATTTCCGTATGTGAAAGTTGCAGCTTGTGTGTCCAAGAATTATTAATGATGGAACGTTACTGAATGGATGTGAGACAGACAACCTGAGAATGGTCCCTCTACAGGGCTGGGGGAGGGGAGGGCAAGGGGGAGAGATTAGAAGCAGGAAGAATGAAATATATAGAAGGATACATATTTTGTAATTATAAGAACTTCTTATCTTGCCAAAGATCTGAGCATGTTTGTGGCTTCCATCTGCTGTGCCATGTTTCAGCGTCTGCTCTCAGCGCAGAGCAAGGAGAAGCCTGGGAAATACATTTCTGTGATTAGCTCTCATGAATCACTCCTTTGTCTTAGAGGGTTTCCATCAGCATCTCTTGGAGAATTCTGTCATTCATATAGATCCCTCCAAGGCAAAAAGCCATCCCGGCTGAAGTTAGAATTGTGTTTATACTGAATATTGTGCTACCTTTACCCAGACCTTTAAAAATTTTCCCCAGTTAGAACAGTGGTTAAATTAATAAGAATGACCTAGTCTTTTTTTTATTATTCTCTTCATCTTCCTTAAACAAGATCCACCTGTACATGGTCTGAACCTACCATATTTTCTTGGCACTACACAAAAACATACATAGTCATGCAAACTTGCACACCCCAAACAAATAAGTGCACACACTGAGATACATAAACACGCACCTTCACACACGTATGCTCCTATGTGTACATACACAGACATGCAATCCCAAACAGGTGCACACATACACTTATACATGGAACTGCATCCATACAAACTGGTTCACACACGTGCTGACAGCCTTAGGCCTAGGCAACCTAGATAGACCTGGGCCCTGTTCTTTCAGCGGTCCTATGCCACTCCTTACCCAACCTGCCAAAGTAGCATTCCTTGTCTGAAGTCCTCTCTGACTCTGGCATCAGTGGGCCAGAGCAGAGAAAGGAAGGTTGCTTTTTAGTAACTGGAGTTCTCTGAATACATTATTTGCCCATGCAGATCCATCCTGTAGGAGTTGTGTGCCGTAGCTCAGGTGACATAGCTCACAATTCCCAGAGTAGGTAGCTGGAGAAGCAATTCCATGTGGGAGGGTGAATTCTCCAACTGCGCCCCACCTATTTGTCCCACTTAGAAAGTTGTGATTCGGCTCCATCTTGTGGGAGGTTCACCAGAAACCACAGAGCTTCACAAACCAATGAGGGGAGCTTTAGGGATTAGCTGGCAGGCAGGAGGTGGTAAAGTCAGAGTGAGGTATGTGCTTAGGGAGAGTGAAATGGACATGGCCCCACACATGTTACTTTGAGTAGGGCACCACAGAACCCAGTGCTGACTTTATGCATATACAAACAGACAATACACACGCACACACATTCACTGCAACTAATGGGAACTCTTGCTGAACATCAGGCAGAGACCCTTTGCACTTACAGGAACAGATCCTCTCCTGGCATCAACAGAACTACCCGGATTTACATTAGCTGAGGATCTAACGCACAGAGTGTAGTTGTGAGCATTGACCCATGGAGCCATTTGTGACATGTCATTATACAGAGCTCCAATCTCTTACTCATCTAACAAACCATTACAAAGAGAGTTCCTAATAATAATAAATAATATCATCATGATGAATAATTCCTATTCACAATGATTTGTAAGGCTCAGAAGACAAAGTGTTGACCTCAGAGGGACTCACTGTATGCCATTCTTGTAGTACTGTCTAGCCAATTTCTTCCTTCTAGGTGTTTAACATATTCTACACTTGACACGATTAATTTGGAAGTACAGAACCCTCCTCATGCACTGGGGTGATGGAGCCAGGTTGAGGGGAACTTTATCATCTACATGAGACAAGAGGACTCTGGAGATCTGTGGTTGGCGGCCCATACCCCGATTGGGGTGACGGGCATGAGTGAGTGAGTGAGTGAGACAAGAGGACAGGTGTTCCTAGGGGAGGAAGCCATCTTTACATGTTTCAGGATGATGGAGTACACTCAGGTGGAGGAGTAAGGAAACCTTTTTCTTTCCCATGCTATAGGATGATAGAGACAGTTGAGAGAAGGTGTCTTTTCTCCCATGCTACAGGAAAATAGCTACGAGGGAAGCTTCTTTTTACAATGTCTAGCTAAGCAATCCTTGTCTGCTGCTGCCCCTCCACATTTTCATCATCCTGTAGATGCAACAGGGACCAGCCGGTGCATCAAAGGCGTGTTAAATTACTGCTGTTCTGTGAAAGAGGGGGAGAAATTCTGTTGACTATGACAAATTGGAGAAGCTGGGGGTGGTGCTTGCCCTTTTATTGGAGGGCTGCTTGAATTTGTGCACTGCTAAAGGGATTAGACTAGCATGTGGCATGTTTCTGATTCTGACAGAAACCTGAACACGCTCTAGTAGTGCTATAAAGAGAATGGCAACTTCAATGGCCAAGCGGTGGGGAATCCTTGTTCTGTGTGATTAGCCACACTGTAAAACACTGTGAGTGTATGAACTGTGCATGTAACTAACAGAACTTCACTGCACCAAAGGCGGCGGAGTTGCAGAAAAAAGAATTTCCAAGCATTTTTTTCAAAATATATCTGTCACATTTAGTGCTTGTAGAAGCTGCTGCTGCTGCTGCCTTGACAGCACTGGAGAATGAAGTCCTCTATTTACTGCAAAACTGATAGGGCACAGGCAGTTGCCACCCAACGAAATTGTTTAATCTTGACTTGGAAGGATCACTTCTGTGGTTAGAGGGGACTTCAGGGTCCACAGCCATTCAGTCCTTGTTTGTTCAGCTGCGACTGCCAACAAGGGGACTAACTGTGGTGGCTTTGTGACATGAACATCTAATACGAGATGCTAGATGGAGACGTTTCCAAGGTCCTCAAACAACTGATAGCAAGTTTGATTTGCTACTGACCTGAACCAGAATCCAACCCATAACTTAAAGAAGAAATCAGCTCTGATCCTCATTTACAGGTTCCATGTCCCCTGAACATACACCCCTACCTGCTGACCATGCAGACTTAGCCCTGGAGTGGTGGTGGGATGGTGGCCCAGTTCCATCAGGAAGCTGACTCTTGTCATCTCCAAGAGAATACGCTCCAATTAATGGTGTGTGTCTTTTATAATGAGTAGAACTGTAGAAAGAGAGTCAGTTTTAGGTGGGACCTAGTTTGGTGTGATACCAGGGGTTCAGGAACCCAACCTGGAGCCAGGCTGCTACCACAGTGTCAGAGTGTGAACTGGTCTTTTAAGGGAGTGCTGGGTTCAGCCTCTCCTGTGACTAGTTTACCATAGTTTACCCTAGTTCAGGGGTCATGTGATGGGAGCGTGTGAGTAGGAACCAGACTCGTTGGGGTATAAGTGCAGCCTGAGCTCAGCCAGGGAAGAGGCACAACGTAACAGGCGATCTGTGCGAGTTGCTCCACACAGTGATTCTGCCTTTAGTGCCAACTGTATGTTAATAAAATAAACTCCTGGAAAAGGAGGGGCTCTTGAGAAAACACCCAACATGTGGAGTTTGGGGAAGAAGGGCAAACTGAGGCAGTGGCAAGGTCTGAAGCCAAATTGGGTATGCCCTGCCACACAGATAAGCACAGGCTCCTCTGCATGTAACACCAACTTCTACGCATGCTCAGTACAGATCTATTTCCTACAACTCTGTCTGCCTGCTGCATCACTCATTGCTAATGAGAGGGATGAAGCAATTTTTACATTTAATTTCCATGATCTTCAGTGGACAATTTTGTGGTGTGGATCAGAAGGTGAATATGAAGTCCACAAGCTCCTCCTTATACATGCTGTAAGTGAATCACTTGATTCAGCCTCTGTTGGGGACAGTATCCTGCGCTTCCAAAAAGGCATAAGCCAGAGTTGCAGCTGGTGTAAAATTATGTAGACAATAACTGAATCTTTTCTGGCTCAGGGTCTGATTTTTTCCCTCGCACTAGCTTTATATTGGTGTAGCTCTATTTATTTCAGTGGAATTACTGCTAATTTACATCAGGGATGAGGAAGAGAATAATCCTCTGATCCTACTTCTTCCAGAGGATCCAGATCCTCAGCAGATGTAAATCTACGTAGCTCTTCTGACATTAAAGGAGCCATACCAATTTATACCAGGTGGTGATCCATCCCCTATTGTGCCATGAAACAATATATTAAAAACCCTTCAGATGCTCAAGAGGTTCCTATCTGGACCAACGTGATCCTTCCAGCAATTTACCTTCATTTTTCTACTCAGAAAAGGTGAGATGTGCCAGTACATGCCAAACTCCAGAGCTCACTCACATTGATTTTCACATACAGATATTTCATGTATATATTGAGGCTGCCTTGAACATACAGTATAGAAAACAGGCCAAAGCTAGTGCGAGGTATACTGTGAACAGGGCTCCCTGAAACCCCAGTCTACCATCAATAATATTAGATTGAAATGCTCTGGAAATACACAGTAAAGCTGCAGCAATAAGTTGTGTCTTTTCCCGAACCCAACTCCTACATCTCCATACATGCAAGACACACCTTCAAGCGTACCTCTGTTGCCCTCAAACTGTGTGAATACAGCTAGATCATAAGTAGCGGTGCCACTCTTAATCCAGTGCTCTAAACTTCATTCACAGCTTGCCTTCCCTCGTCAGCAGACCAGCTGCATGGGCTTGTGCATGGCAATTGTGTTTCAGTGCTAGCCAGGGTTCTATTAGAATGAGCTTGCTTAGAGCAGTGCCTTGCTAGTGCTAACAAGGATTACTGCAGACATCATCTCAACTGAGTCCTGTTCATACTAGCTGGGACGCCAGCAGCATGACCTTCCTCACAACAGTGCCCCTCCAGTACCAGCTCAGGCTGCAATAGAGTTAGCCTCCTCAAAGCTAGGCTCGTTCCAGATTAACACAGACCCCCAGCAATGTGAGCTTACTCACAGCCATTTTGTGTGAGGACCTCCTCAGGCTTCAGCAGTGCAGGACAAACTAAACATTTGTTTCCCGTCCCCATCTTTTGAGCATGAGTCAGTTCATGATGCACACATCTGTTGCTGCTGACTAATCATACTGAAGTGGTAACACAGGCAGAGTTCTGGCCTCCACATGGCGTACAGTCATTGCCTACATTTAGAATTTAATCAGGGATGCACATGAGCATTAAAGGGGACATCAAAATGAAACCTCCAGCTTGCGTTTCACTTCTCCAAGAGGTTGCCAGTCAGAGTGATCTGAAATGCCAGTAAATAACAAACAAATACTAAGGAAACTGGCAGAGAGCTTTCATGGACCAAAGACTTTCTGACCTGAAATCAGTCAAAAGCCATGAGAGCCATAGTGCTTAACTCAGATAACCTGCCTTAAAAATACACAGCAAGTTCAGGGTTGTGTCCATTCTAATGCTTGGCTCATCTATTTTTGACCATCCAGTGTTTAGAGTTGCTGATGCACCATGGCTTCACAAAGATGACACTAAGGACAATGCGAGTTAGTTAGCTGGATACATTTCCCACATCGTGTTTGTGATACCATTGGTGAGAGACAGGACTTTGAGATCTTTATGGTGCTGGCACAGGCAGCTGGTCAGACTATGGAAACCCAGAGGGTAGTTGTGAGCTAATGTTCCTCTGTCCCAAGGATTATCTCCAGGAAGGTGCCACAGGGGTCTATATTGTCACCCCTCCTGTTCAATGTGTATATGAGGCTGCTGTGATGTATTCCATATGCTGATGGCACCCAGCTCCCAGCTGAGCAGCTTTGGGAAGTGTTGTCAGTGGGTATTGTCATTAGCTGATGGTATTGGTCAGCAGCAAATTACCACCTTCCTGAAGCAAGAGGGAAACAGGGAGGGGACTGTGCACTCTGAGCCACAGTTCCTTTCCTGGAATGCTCTGGGGTGGTGCAACATCATACCACCTTTTTCCTATGGGCTGTGTACCTGGGACACAATCTCTCTCAAAGGGCTACTCACAGAGTCAAATGCTACTCACTGTGAGTAAGGGTGGCAGAATTGCAGAGGGTTATTTGTTTAGGTATAACAATGTGAGTCTACATTGGCTTCTGTGGGTGGAGACCCTGCTATAGATTCGCCAGCAGAGCTCTTTGGCAGCTCATGGCAGAACTTAAAGCTTAACTACCATGGATGATGGTGGTGGAAACACCTCCTGCGCTCTCCAAGGGGTGAATCAGAGGCCTAGTGCGCAGTCTGGTGCAGAGAGGTGCGCTGGCGAGGTGAACATGGCCCACACAGCCCTGCATACAGCACACAGAAGGGGAGCTTAGTCTAGTTGTCTGTAAACAGAGGCACTGTGCAATACAAACACAGCAGGCAGTCCCAGTCTTGGAACATTTCATGTCCTCCTTGGGAACAGCATGCTAGAAAACAAGGTTTTGGCTTGCTGCCCTAAAACACATCGCTGAGGGAGTTAGGACAGTTGGGCAGGGACAAGGGAAGGGTTGGAATGAAATTTTTCAGATTTGACTTGTTTTCAAGTCTCTTTGTCCCGGGTAGCCTCTCTTGTTCCCATCTTTGTCTCTGGTGCCCCTTCGGTCCATCTCCCTGGGCTGTCTGGATGAAGTCAAAGATCCCCAGGGCAGTTTTTCAGACCAAATAAGAGATGACCCCAGTGTCCTGGCCAACATTCTGACTCTGAAGACAGCAGGTTCTAATGTCCCACCCTGAGTGTGGGAACTATACAGAGCCACTGCACTATCTATTTTAGGTACTTATATGGCCCCTATTACAGAGCCACTCATGATCATTAACATGTTCATCCTCACAACAACACCCCTGTCATCCCCATTGTACAGATGGGGAACAGAGGCTAAGTGACTTGCCAAAGGTCACACAGGAAGCCTGGGGCAGAACAGGGACTTGAACCCAGCCCTACCAAGTCCTAACTAACACTCCATCCACTGGAGATATTTCCCTCCTGCAGAACGGCAGCAACTTCCATTAAAGTCCGTGGGAGTTACTGATAGGTACCCTGTGCTGGGGAGACTAGAGCTCCCAGGATCTCTAAGTCATTCAGTATTCATTCACATAAACCTCATCACTCCAAGGCACTTCACAAATTATATCCATAGAGTACCACTAAAGGGCGGCCACCTCTGAAGTGGAGAGTGGCAGCAAATTGGCACACAGCTCACTAGTTGAGATGGGTGAAGGGACATTTTAGCCAATAACTGGGGTCACACCCTACTCTTATAAAAGTCCCATGGGATCTTTAGAGCCACAGTTTTAAAGGAGATTCAACCTGGCCTCTAATTTTGCACCTATAATTGACTGTGGGTGCAGATGAGAGTATTCTGATATCTAGCTATCTTAGTGGAATAAAAACCTGATTTGGGTCAGTGTTACAGAGGTTAAACTCTTATCACATGGCAGGGGTTGGTATCCACTAACTCCAGTGACTTCTGTTACAATTAGAAGTCTAAATGCTGTGATTTGCACCCATTATGTCCACAAATTGACACCTTCATTTGAAGGTGTGGTTAAAACACATCTCTTACTGCTTACGCACAGACAGGACCTTGGTCTTAAGATCTCACCTGAGAAATTCTCCCCATAGTAAACTACATGGTACTTAATTTACCCTCCTTAGAAGAATGAAGGGCTGAGCTGACCATAGCTGTATTAAAACCTATGATTCTAGGGAGTTTACATATTGCAAACCTGTTACTGAGGCCAACCCCCTCCATTTGCTTTAGAAAGTATGGAGGGAGATATAGCGAGTAGAACTAAATTCTCTTCAAGCCCCCAGCCACAGAAGAGGGAAGGTTGTTGATCTCTTGTTTTATGGAAAACTAGTTCAGGTCACAGGACTCCTCCCTCCCATCCTCCTCCTCCTTCTCTCCCAGGAGAACTTTCCCACAATAGCCAACTTAGATTTGCCATGGTGCTTTCAGGAGCTTCACATGCTGCCTGGTTGTGCCTGTGCCGGAAGCTGGAGCAGTGCTGCATACAGTACACCAGGGACGGAGGAAAGCTTTCTGGAAGTAGTAGCCACGCTCTTACTCTATGTACTTTTTCCACACTCATACACATAGAGGATTTGAGAACTCTTTAAAAGTAGGGCCGGGCATGTAATTTGCCAGTCTCATATTTGCCTTGAGGAACCCTTCCAGACAACATCCCCAGCAACATCTTCTTTCTGAGACATTAAAATGCTACTCTATTGAAATGCAAATCAAGTCCTTCCTGACAATAACTGTTGAGTAATTTTGACGTCAGTACAAGTGTGCTAGCCGGACATTCCAAGAATAGACCTGGTGTTTGGGAATGGAGCAGAAAGGAAGCGTCTGCAAATAATATACAGGCGCACCTCTTTAGACAAGAGGCTGCTGGGGGGAGGTAGTGCCGTCGGTGGCATCAAGTACACAGGACTGAGAGGGCAAGAGCAATAGATGGTTACTGTGAGAGCTAGAGTGCTGAGGCAGGAGCGGTGTCAGTCTCCTGGAACTGAGGGTGAGAAAGGCACTGTTTTCTCCAAGACTTCATCTGATAGCGTTCGTATGCATCAAGAGGGACACTGAGAAGGGGAACAGCGAGAGGAATGGAAGCATGTCCCTTTGACCAAAAGAAGATGATCTGACTAGATACACATTGTAGGAGCATTGACAGCATGGCAGCACAGAAGAGGCTTGTTCTTGAGGACTTAGCATGACTGTAAATGCCTGATGTCTCCAGTACCAGCACGGGCTAGTAGCAGAGAGAAGGCCATGCTCTGGTGCTTTCTAGAAGCATAGGATGACTGGGATACCTTTGGGGTCCGTAGTGAGAACTATACTGAGTCACAAAACTCACTGCCCCACACTTGCAGAAGGGCTGCATACAAAATAAATCATCGATTGCTCTAACGAACAGCTAGGGTCCCCGCTGATTTCTAAAGCTAGTAGCATGTCCTTGAGCTGAAGGAGACATCCCAGCAGAGATGCCCTTGATACATGAGTGTAGTATGGGTAATGCATGCAGGGCTTCCCAAATCAGATGGCGCTTGGACAATATTTGGAATACAATGGCCTCTCAGCCTGTTTTGGAACTTCCTGACATTCTAAGTCATACCGGAATTTTATTTATAATAATTACAGCTGGCTTCTCTGATTTGGTTGCTCATAAGCAAATATAGAATCCTCATACATAATTTCCCTCTCAACTATATCATATTCTTTGGACTTCTCTGGTATTAATTAGTCATCCTGGGTTCTCAAAGCACTTTACAACATTAACTCATTTACCCCTAAAATCCTTTGGTACCACATACAAAATGCATCACATACTCATCTTCTAAAGGTTAAGAAGTTAATTAGTGAAGACTGACAACACCATAGTGAAGCAGATAACTAGTATTATCCTGATTATTTTGCTGATTGATAAACTAAGGGACACTGACATTAACTGATTTGCCCGAGGTTGCACAGGAAACCAGTGGCAGGGTTGGAAATAGACCCCCTAGAGTCGTGTCCCCTGCTTCAACCACTTGATCACACTTCTCACTAAAATGAGGCATATCACTAACATAACACATACTGTATCTCTATCCCACATGGACCCAATGTGATCTCATCTCTCTATTAGTAAAAAAATGGCCTCTGTAAAAAAATGCTGACTCGTACAATGTAGGCTGTTGTTGATGACTTTATACTGAATAAAGGAGAGTGCCCCGTGTAATTTTAAGTGACTCCCTCTTAGCGTTCTTTGAGCTATGTCTCTCATTTGAAGGCTTTGTCACACAGTAGAAGGCAGCATCACACATCCATGGCCTGAGGAATGGGATGAGATCTACTGTATATGTGGCTGGTAGCTCTGTTTGTAGCTTCTGTTCTCCGCTCTCCTTAGAGTTTACATCTTGAACTTTGGAGTTCCTGCTTGCAACTAATTGTCTGAACACAACCCAGTGGACAGCATCCTGCCCAGCTTCCTCATGCAGCTACCTATGTTCGTCTTTTTTCTTTTCTTCTTATGGGGTTGGAAACACACTGCTGTGAATATAGAAACTCTGTTTATAATAACAAGGGCCTCTCTCCTCTGCCGGGGTCACACAGAGCTGGGAAGCCATGTCCTCTAGTGGAGGGTAGTGATGTCATTTCATTATCACAAGAGAGGAAAAAAGCAGACAAGGACAGGGAGAGAGAGAGATGGATCCTTGAAGTACAGTTGGGTCACCAAGGATGTTAAAATCAAGTTCTGGCCTCATCTGCACTTATCTGTATTATTGTTTGTATTGCTGTAGTGATTAAAGGCTCTAGTCGGGGACCAAGGCCCCCTCATGCTAGGTGCTGTATAGGCATAGAACAAAAAGACAGTCCCTGCTCTGAAAAGCTTCACATCTGACAGTCATTATCAGCATTATTTCTTTTAACTGTTTCATGGTGCCCACAACTGTGACACCCAGGCACCACTCTGGAAATGAAAAACAAACACATACAAAATATGATATAGCTGGAATGATGAAAATCTTGTTCCTTATGTGCCCTGATACTCTAACATTGGGTTGACTAATTAAGGGCCTGACGAAACAAATAAGCCTTGTATTATGCTCAGAAACTTGCCAGACTCACAGGGAAGCTGGTTTCACAGGCCAGGGCAAGCAGTTCACGTCACCTGTGCTGATCCTCCACAAGCATAAACCAAAAGCTACAGGAAAGAACTAAATCCCTCAGCCTTTCCCTGCACCACTCTAAGTACTTAATGGCTGATAAAATACTGTTGAAGTGACAGCTCTGTCTTCTCCAGTACAAGCACCAGCTTCACCAGATTCCTAAAGAAAGGTCCATTTAAAGATGTTGCCCCAATTTTGCTTTATCAGTGACCTAAGTGTAAAGATGGAATGACTCCACTGAAGTCATTGCCATTACTCTGCACCAGTGCTTGTGCAGCTGAGAATAGAATCTGACTAGCTATTTCTGCAGCTTGAATGACGTATAACAGGTGTATTCTAACCCAGAGATTATCAGTGTGTACTAGAGCCTCCAACATTGCATAAACAAATGAGTTTGATCCAAACTAGCTAAGGGCTCAACCAATGAAGCTCAGAACCAGATCCAAACCCCCTTCCCCGTGTTCCAAGACAGTCAAATCCAGGTTAGGGTTCAGGCCTCTGAATTGCACCATCTCCAAAGTTATAATAATAATAATATTAAAAGGTTGACTTTGATTTTTACTCTCAGTGCTAGAAGGGTTCAAGGTAAAAGGCTATTGTCTCATCCTTTTAGGAAGTAAGTACTTGCCTTACGGTCTACGTGGTAAAGGGAAGAGAACTGAGCCAACATCCTTATTAACAATCAGCCTCTTCATACCTGCATGTGTGCATGTCTGTCAGTCATCCTCCTGTGCTGTGTCCAGGACTCAAGGGACAGTACACCACAAACAAATGCATGGAAAACTTGACCTGGCCTTTTTACAGATCCCAGCAAAAATAGTGGCTCTTGGCTTCCTGCTCTCATCCACCAGTGTTTTAAAATAGCTGCGACCCACAGAAATCAATATGTGCTGATGGCACACTCTGCAGTTTTTGTTCCTCTTATACAGCATATTGTTTGTGTGTTTAAAGGCAAACTTGTAAAAAACCTATGTTTCTCAGATCCCAAGATGAAAGAGATCCTCTCCAGAAGCTACAGCGGTACTCTAAAGAAAACACAGAGGTGCAACCGCTGCATTGCTAAGAATGAACTGACCTGAAACAGTTTCCTCTAAGCACTATAAACTTCAGGCCCACGCAGATCACACTTCTGTCCCAGGGCGTTTGTTTGGTTTGTTTTTACTGGGAGATGGAACTTGGAACAGACTCAGGGCTCAGCACAGGAAGCACCTGCTTTTAAAGTGATGACTCTCTTATCTGACCCCAGTCACATCAGGTGGCTTCCTTGTTTATATTAGTGATGGGTCCCAGTGGCCTCCCTTCAGCCATCACTGGCTAATTTGTCCACTCCTTTTTCCAGCATGTTCATTGATCTTAAGAGAAAATCACTCACAGACTTTCCCAGCAAATAAGCTACTGCCTTCATTTCCTTTTTTTCCAGGCAAATTGCAGGGTCAGAGCTGTAGCAGTCTTTGAAGGGAGTGGCAGTGCAGGGTTCCATCAGGGCAGATTAGCACACTAACAGGACAGGAACGATGTGTAACAGCCACACAGTCTGAATACCAGCAGGATAGAAGAGGGCCAATGTGCTAGGAGCTGGACCAGGTGACAAAGGGACAGGACTTGGCTAAAGTGCATTACCCCCCTGACCAGCTGCCAAGGGGCCAGGACAGGATCATTGTGCATCATCCACACTTACAGAAGCAGGTGCAAGGGGGCAGGACAGGGTCAGTGTGCATCTACACTCCCAATATCAGGAATCAAAGGGGCAGGACTTGGCTTGTGCACATCAGCCACATGGTCCAGGTTCTAAGGGCAATGACAAGGCTGTAATAATGCTGTGAGATGTAGGAGTGCTGGTAAAAATAGTTCTTATTTCCTGGCACCAGTCACCTGACAGGTCAGGGCTACGTACGGTTATGGTCAATATACACTGACTCCAGGGGCTACTGTACAAGGGCCAATACAGATCAACTACCAGACCGCCTGCCATGACGAGAATGATTGGAATTTGGGCTGTTAGTTTTCCTGATATAGAAAATTAACAGAGTTCGACTGGGGCAATACTTGAACAGGAGAACTTCAAAGAACACTTAGGCCTGGATTCTCCCCTCAACTGGGCTGCATGTGGATGAATGGAGAGGGGAATCACAGGACCTTCCAAGAGTGGAGGTTTGGGTGTTTGAAGAGGTTTGCGCCACCAAACCCCCCTCCCTGCCCTGACCTCACTCTACCCTGATACACTCATATACTGTGGATGGACAGGGTGGCTGGTGTGGGAGGTGGAAGAAACACCTCTGCCAACTTCCCACCAGTGGAGACATCCCTTGCATAGTGGGAATTTTCTACTAACTATCTCTGGCAAGTTTAAAGCTCCTTGGGGTTGCTTATGCAGTGCAATGTGGCCTTAGCAGACCAGAAACTCTGGCCCCTAAGGGTACTCAAAGTGATGCTAGCGATTCAATAGCTGGCACTGTGCTAAAGCTACTATGCTGTTTGCAGGGTTGTTGTATGTGTGTTGGTCCCAGGATATTAGAGACAAGGTGGGTGAGGTAACATCTTTCATTGGATCGACTTCTGTTGGTGAAAGAGACAAACTTTCAAACTACACAGAGTTCTTCCTCAGGTCTGCATTCAGCGTTGTGTGGTTCGAAGCTTGTCTCTTTCACCAACAGAGGTTGGTCCAATAAAAGATACCTCACCCCTTTGTCTCTCTAAAGATTCTATGTCACTTGGAGGTGCAATAATTTGTATGAGATATAAAGCCAAAATCCTGATCATCCATGCTCAGGGGAGATCTCAGGGCTCCTAAGGTTGTTAGTTCTGAAGTCCTAGCCATTTTTGTGCAATATATAAAATGCTTTGGAATCATTCCAGATAGAAAGTGCAGTATAAATGCAGTGTCATATTTTATAGTTAGGGATGTGCATTTTTTGGCATATGCTTATATACAAGAATTCCTGATTTATGCACACACATTGGGGATAGCATACACAAAATCATATTGGCCTAATTTTGAAAATGGATGCCAAAAGTTATTTTAATTCTTCTGTTAACTCTCCTTTTGTTTACATGGCAGAGCACCTGTCCAGAATCCCAAATCTATCTGGCATTTAGTGACTACCACTAAAACAACTGACCTAACAACTGACCTCTTGCTGTGTGGTTGCTTATTAACTGGAGTGAATCTCTTTTAGTGATGCACGCTTTTAGTGTGTCTCATTATAAAGCATCCCAGTGTCTTCCAGAGTGCAAATTGATCACAACCCTGCTTTCTGTGCGGAAAATTTTAAAAGACACAGATTTGACTTAGGCACCCAATACTCATTGACTATCAAAGGGAGTTGGGAGTTTAGGTCCCTGCATTTCAGCGGGTGGGTGATTTGATCCTTATACATCTATTAGCTATCTCACAGGGGTGCTGTGAAGCTCAAATAATGAATGTTGATAAGATGTTTTGAGCTACTTGGATGAAAGATGCAATAGAAGCCCAAAGTTGCATATCCCAGAGGGTAGAATACACCAACATCACGGCAGAGGGAATATACCACAGTCTTTAGAAGAATCTATACATAGAAAACAACCTAGAGTTTTTTTAAAAAACAAAAAAGTCAATAGCTATGATTCCTTTTTCTTCCCTTCTTATCCCTCCAGCAGTCTTAGTGATGTACTGAACAATGGCTGATCCTGGCAAAATGGTCGCTGCGCTATAGGCCTCCTCCAGGCAATACTGTGGGAGCAACCTGCTTGACAGCACTGAGATGCTGCTACTTACCAGCCTCATTTTTCAGTCAATCTGGAAGCCAGTTGCTTTCAACTAAAATTCCACATCTCCTTCCAGCTCTGTCTCATGGGCAAATCAAGAGACTGAGACAGGTTCATATTCTCTTACTGATCAGCATTTCCGCAACTAGACTTGGCCTAGTTCCAAAGAGCTGCCGTTTGACATCTACTTTTAAATAGCCCCATAAATACAGTTACATGTAGTGCTATATATTGTAGTATTTAAATGTAGAGGTATATCCATATAAAGGTAGCTACTATATAGATCACCCACATATTTTAAAATTATACTGTGGTCGATATTTCCTTAAAAGAAATATACATGGACTTAGCTGTTCAGCTTTGGATTCTGCAAGCTGTGCAAGAAACATTATTGCAACATATTTTCTTTTTTTCTAATCCTTAATCTTGTAGCTCTTTTGATTAATGGAACACTTCTCTCCAGGAGGAAGAACCACAATTAAAACCTCCCCACTAAAACTTTTCATATTTCTCACAGCACACAAACGGGAACAAGCTAATAATGTGAATGAATATTCACGGTGCTAAACAAAAGTTAATGAATTACAAGGCAGCTCAGTTTGACTCCACATCTCTCTCCCTCTCTGTGTAAACAGGGGTGGGGAAGCCGCATTGGCGAGCACCAGTGAAATAGCAGATTCAGTGAGTTATTTATTTAAGACGACCCAGCAGACAGTAAACATTGTCAAATAGACATGCAACATCTGTGTTGTATAATATGTTTTATGAATATTTTTTGGTTTGACCTTACTGAAGTCTCATTTGATTAGAGAAAGAGAGTGATCAGAGACGGCTGGACAGGAAATGTATCATTATTTCATGTTTCAGTACATCAATGATTAAAAAATAAAGACTCCCTGGCATAGTTGGCACCTTAAACTAGATAATAGTTATGTTTGTAAGACTGATATGCCCACAGCTGTATGCACAGTATTTCCATTTCACAGCATTAATAATGTAAGCAAACAATAATAAACCACGGTGTAACATGCACGTGATCAATAAGAGCAAAGGCCTTGGTACAGTAACCTGTAACTGGAGATGCACCAACATCTCATGTCTCCAATTCCAGATAATCCTCTAGTGTCAAACCCTTTGTAATATGGATGTGCATCAGAGACAGGGAAAAGAGCATTGCGCAATGCTGAAATTCTACTCACTGGGTGAACTCTCTTGCTCAAGAAAGATCTGGCCTTAGGTCTAATAATGTCTCTGCTCTAGGGGCAGGGTGCATCCTCACCTTCTAAACAAAATGCTTGTGAAAACAACCAGGCAAGAAGCTAAAGAATGGTTTCATTCAGAACTGGGAGCATCATGTTCAGGGAAATCTGGAATATTTTGTTCAGAAGCATCCTAATCCTGAGAGGCGCTGAGCACTTTCTGCTCTGCATGCTGGGGGAATCATCAGCTGCCTGTCTGAAGCAGTGCGAAGTCCCCTTCGCTCTGCTGAAGTAGCACAAAGGGAACTTAGAGAGGACATAGGGTCTTTGGATAAGGGAGAGGGGTGTTATTTCTTTATTTTTAAAATTTAATTATTGTTAAGATGTTTCTCAGATACCGCAGTGATGAGTGTGGAATAAGCACCTGCAAAGACAAATTAGGCAGACAAAGGGAGAAGGGCAGGTGGCTTGGACCAGATGCTTAGCTGATGTAAACTGATGAAGTTTGACACCTGTGGAGCAATAGTAGTTTACAGCAGCTGAGAATCTGGCCCAGTAGCTTTAAAGAGAGAAGGGAAGTTTAGGATGTTAGACCTCATTATCAGGGAGGCAAGAAGAACCCATTTCAAACAGATAGCATGGCAGGCCTCCCAGAAAACCAAAAGGCAAAGGGGGAGTTGCACAGGTACTACGGGAAAACTATATATCTACGTCTCTGGGGACTGCTTTAGCCCCTTGCCTCAATGGTTTTATCCATTACATGGTCAAAGATGCACTCTGGCATCTGCCTTTGACATCTTCTTTGCTTACAATGTTAAGGAGGCTAGAAAGTGGGAGCCCCTCAGTTCTAAAAATGCTTTTCAATGGCAGAGGCTGAATTGTACTGACACTGGCTCCGCTAACTGCAGCATGTTATGACAGTCACTGCGTGCCTGCTGTGTGATAAATGAGTATTATCAGTTTATTAAGCAAGGCTGAAAAAGCGGTTGGGCTCTGTGCAATACAACAGCAAGACTGTGGTGTTATGCAGCACACAGCAGTGTGAATTTCAGTTTCGAAGCAAGTGATCAACCTCTGAGCAAAAAGTTGTGTTGTAACCTGCTCCTGGTGAAAGTGCCCTCAGCTGGCCTAAAGGTGACATGCTCCATTCTGCACCCCCTCAGTCGGGGGTGGGGGGGTCTCCTCTGTTGCTATGAACCTCAACTTGATAAGAGTGCCCCCTGCTGGTACCAACGCTTTGTGTCCATTCATCTGACTTCCAGTTCTGGAGATTTAGAGGCATACTTGCAGCTGGGCTGTGGCCTGGCATTCATGTTGACAGGTGCCCACAAAATGAATTTGGTCCCTGGGCTGATGACAGCATCCCCTGTTGAAATATTGTATCCCCAAGTGCCATGTTGTGACCTCTGAAATCCCTCTCCCATTTATGTACCTAATATATCTCTAGTGTGTTTCTTGGGGAGGACGGTATGGTGTACCCCCAAGTATATATAATATCGTACCAGTATGATTGGGCTTTAATAAATGCACTTACAATTGTTTCATGGCATTTTTGCATCACTGATCCTGTTTGTCACACTGACTTCAAGTGGAGACAGAGTAAAAAAGGGAAATCACAAGGCAAACCCTCCCATTTCACTTGCTTACAGAGATACAATAGGAAAGCTGCACTGCTGTTTACAGTGAAAGCGACATTAAATAGCCCAGGATTAAGGCTCACTGTGTCCTGGATTGACTGCAAGTGTGCAGACCTAGCCATGGAGTGGGGAAAGGGTGACAGGCTCTTCTAGGATTCAATGAAAAGTTGGGTTCCTGGGGATCACATCAGCCCCATACTAATACTCTCAAAAACTTGGGGGCCCTCTTCGAAGCACAAGACACAGATAAACCGATTCATTTGATCCTGCCTTAACCTGTCACTGGCATTAACTTCCCTGGCTGTGTTCATTTCTCTCTGTTCGTTGACATAATGCACATTGCGGAATACGCTTCTCTCTTGCACCACTTTCCCCATGGGACGCAACTGCCTTTTGCGTGGCTTACGGAATCTCAGACAAAGAACAGCTTCACAGGAAGACTCTTCCAAAATCCAGTCTGGCTGATCAAGCATCCTCTGTCACGCGGCTCAGCCACTCACAGCGTCATTTGGGGAAGAAATCAGATCCATCACATCTGCTGAGGGTTTATCATTCCAAATGGAAGCGCATCAGGCAGGGCACCCACAGTCATGAGCCAAAGCTGCCGTGTCCTCAGGCTGGCCCAGAGCCCCAACAGCTCTTTTAGAGAGAGAGACCTGCTGCTACATCTCATTTTGCTGCCTCCATGCAGCCCCAGTATAAACATTTCACATGGCCAAATGTATGCTTTGAAATCAAAGCACTCGAGGCGTTTCCATCTCTCTCTCCACTGTCAGCACCTTGCTTCCTGTGCCTTTGTTTTCACTTGC
This sequence comes from Chelonoidis abingdonii, assembly GCF_003597395.2. Taxonomy (NCBI): domain Eukaryota; kingdom Metazoa; phylum Chordata; order Testudines; family Testudinidae; genus Chelonoidis; species Chelonoidis abingdonii. The sequence goes on from NC_133772.1 coordinate 91,422,360, forward strand.
AGCTCAGGGTCCGTTTGTGTCTCCACCCCCTCGCTGCACTGACCTTATCAGTTTACTATTCCCTGCGTCTTGGTTCTGGTTACCTGCACTGTAGCGCGTGGCTCTATATTTATCTGCTTTGCTGTTTTAAATAGAGCAGGTAACGATACCAGTGGCCCAGAGGAGGCTGCACTGCTGCTGCTGCTGGGGAAGGGATCTCACTTTGTTTCCTTGGCCAGGCCATTATGTTTATTTTGGCACAGCTGGGGCGCTGGTGACTTCAGGGGCAGAGTTCAGGACATCAACAGAAACAAAATGTCTGAAATGATTTGTATTAAAATAACAAAAGCGATTCCCACTCAGCAGGTCACACTCCACCCTCTCGACCCTCCTTGCCATGCCTAGGGGATGCTGCTTCCTCTGACCTGCCCCCCACTCCAACCTTTCACGCCCCCTACCACAGCATTCCCAGACTGCCCTCTAATTACATAACATTTTTAGGTGGCAAGACTTCTTGCTTGCCATTCGGAAAGGTCTCTTTTCCAAGGCGAGTAACGATGGTGTTTGCTGTCTCTTTCTCTTTTGTGCCCCTTTTCCCGGGGAATGCATCTCCACTCCAGTGGCAAAAGGGCAACTCAGCTGGGGCCCACCTACTACCTGCATCTCGTGGCCTGGCGGGCTCTGTGTCAGGGCTTGCAGCTCCTGTCCCAGCCCTGTGGCCGAGGGAGCCCAGCTTGGGGGATGAAGGGTAGAGAGGATGGAGCGATAAGGAAGGGAGGGAGCAATGAGTGATCAGGGCGAGGCTGGGGGAGGTTCTGGTGCTCCTGCTGTAGTGTCCGGTTTTCAGAAATTAGAAAGTTGGCAACCCTACTTCAATCTCTGTGAGCATCACACCCAGCCTAGTTCACTCATGCCTTCCTTGGTGCTAGGAATGAACAGTTTGCACCCTCCAAGGTGCTCCTGCGGCTAAGGGCCTGCGTTGCTGCGATTCTGAAATACTGTCCATCTTCTATAACAGAAACCTCCAAACCTTGCTCAATTGAAGGCTGCTTTGACAACTTGTCAGGAACCCAGGAGCGCACCTGATTTGCATAAAATGGAGCAGACTCCAGCAAGCTGTGCATTTAATATACCGTAGCCCCAAAGAGACTAGATTCCAGCATGCAATCATCTCCCTTGACCTGAGTGGATGTGGCTCAAATCAAGCAGGATCATTACTTCTTGGGATTTGTGAGGGCCTGATTCCACACTGCTTTCTATCTTTTGTCACGTGCCCCCAGGCAAAGCAAATGCAAAATGCCACCATCTCAGATTGCTTTATTCACTCCTGCTGAGGGTAGCACTTTGCATCCACTTTACCCAGCTCTTACTACACAAGTTGCACAGTGGTGGGGAATTAGGAGCATAATGCCCAGTTCATAGATGGTGGAAAGCGGCTGGAACACAGCCACCTGGTCTCCTGAGAGAGATCCCTACAACAGAGGCAGGGAGGGTAGGCAGGGCAGTCTTGTGCCCTGGCTATTGTCCAGCTCTCACAAGGCCCACAGGGGCCATGAGCAGCAGGGATTAAATCAGGGCAGCACTGAGTGCTGGTGGTTGAACCAGCCCCTAGCATCCCCCGAATTATGGGAGGTGGGGCACCCATGCTCTGATCCTTTTGTCAGGCTCTGCACTGGAACGGAGATGAATCTGGGCCATAACCTCTACAGGTCACATCCCCATGCTAAAAATGAGGGCAGCCACAGGTTATTTTGCAGACACTTGCTGATTGGGTCACAGCTGGTTTATGGGCTACATTTTGGCCACCACTTCTGTACAGTAGCTTCCCCTTGTAGCAGAATGTACATACTCCCCTCCACTAAGAGAAACTCTTCCTCTCCATCCCCACCCAAGTGAAATATACATAAGGAAGTGCATGGCCCTAGTATTTAAAAACCCCATCGAATCCATGAGCCATCGGAACATGCTGCAACACAGCATAGAGCATAACTTCCGTGACCAGGGTGTGGGGTGTCAAATTCCCCTCCAAGCGCATGTTCCTTTCCTCCAGTTCTCATTCTGTCAGTCTTTCAGAGCGGATTGTTTGCTTTGCCCTTCATCAGAATGTGCAGCTGCATGTTTCAGCTGAGGAAAGCAAATGAGGCAGCCCCTTTTTGGGGAAAGGGATTTGCTTTCATTTTTGACTTTAAACCACAAAATACACACTGAACTGTTCCAGCTGGACTTGGCAAGCAAGAAAGCAACTGATTGTTTCTGGGGGTGGGGGTTGAAAAAGTTATGCACTGACTCTACTTTCCTGTCCCTCTCGCTCCTGTGTTGGGTCTGAAGTATGTTGTCTGCCCTCTTGTGGGAGCAAAAGATCTGGGTTAGAGAGTCCTGTCCGTGCCTGTACAGAAGGCAACTGGAACTAGGCTAGCTCTGCCAGGAACTGCAAGCATGGGGGTGTCAACCAGTGCGACTTTAAGCACTACCAGCCCCCAAAGTTGTGCATCGGTACACAGGCTGGAGCCAGGGCCAAATTCCCCTCCAAGCATGTGCTCCTTTCCTCCTTTATGACCTGCGGGGCCCAATTCGAATACCTGGCAGCAGTCTAGGGCTTCAGCAGCACTTCGGCAGCAGGGAGTCTGCTTCTGGTCTTCCACTGAAGGACCTCCTGCCACCAAAATGCTGCTGAAGACCTCCAGAGTGGACCTCCCCCGCCACCGAAATGCCGCCAAAGACCACCCCACTCAGAGTGGGGCCCTCTTAGGTGTGGGCATGGGGCCCTCTTTGGCGCAGGGCTCGATTCCGGGGAATCAGGGGAATTGGCCTAAAGCCGGCCCTCGTTGGAGCCATGGTGGCCTGTCCTCTTACCCTCATGCACAGGACAATTCTGGAAAGAGTGCTAGGGAAAGGACACTGGCAGGGCTAGAGTAAGGCATGGGCAGCAATAAACCCCCACCTAACTCACAGGCTGAGATTAGAATCTCAGCTCTCATTCAAAAAAAAAATTCTGTTTCAAATTCTATCCCTCAGAGGCCCAAATAAAACACAAACCAAATGCAGTTGGCAGTCTGCATTCGGCCTGAAACATTCAGCTGAACTCTGGAACCTGCTGCCACACAAAGGAAGTTATAAATACAATAACTGGCAAGAGGATGCATCCTTCAATCCCCTGATAGAGGAGGGTACCTTCCCATAACGCTGTATGCCTCTGGAATCTCAGTGTAATCTAGTATTAGGAAGAGCCACCCCACCAGATCTACACTAAAGATGCACCAAAAATTTCAATTATTTACTTACTAAGATCCTTGCTCAGTTTTGACTCATTCCTTACCCAGGAAGAATTCTTATTGATTTCAGTGGAAACTTGCCAGAATAACAGCTGAGTAAAAGTGGACAAATCAGAACACATCTTACATTTGGGCTGGCACAGAGCCTATCCAGAGAAAGTTCTGAGCAGGAATGTGGCTTCATAGCATGGCCATCATCTTTGACCCCCGTAGAGCCACAAGTTCAAATCCCAGGAGAAATAAGCCTTTTCTTTCTGAGGTAGATAAACAGAGTACCATGTAATTTACTCCAGGTGGGGCTTTCAGAGGAGACCTTAGTAACTGAGCGTTAGTATGGATGTTATCACTCCTGGGACCTTTACCCCCAAGAGTAGGTTGATGTTATATCCTTGGAAAAATTCCTCCTCCCCATTCTATAAGTAGCATGTTATTTACCCGGCTGCTGCTTTCTGTCCCAAAGGTGGTGGTGGGGGGATGTATGTATGTAGTCGGTATGGTCCTTTCAGATCCTTTCATCCTATCAAAAGGATGTTACTTTCATAACAAAGAAGTTCAGAAAACCATACAGATCTGTGGATTGTTATCTGATCTGCACTTCCAAACCGTCTGAAGTTTGTGCACTACTGCTTGAAGGGAGCTGCCCTTCTATCCGTACAGGTTATGGAAGGATAGGGAGAAAATTGTTTTAGGGAAGGAGATGTCTGCTCCGTTTGGAGGGGGCGGGGGAAAGAAAGAAAATGTATTTAGTAGAATAGAGAGATTTACCCTCCACAGACATTTCTTCCTCCTCAACTACCCTACAAACACTAAGCCAAATTCATGTCCCTGGAGTCACACCAGGGATGAATATGGCCTAATGTGGCTAAGGCTGAGCTGAGTATTCCATTGTTCTGCTCACTCAGATCTCCCTCGTTAATTCGTGAGCTCATTAGTGGCTTTTAGCCATAGCCCTGAGCAGGTGCAGAAGGGCCCAGGGAGGTCTTGTGCCTCAGGAGCTCACAGGCACACAGGGGGAAATGTGCTTATTGTTACACCCCATCAGGGGTGCAGCATGCTGTTCGCATGCATCTGGCCAGCCATGGCCTCCAACCTGCCCCTGCAGGTGCTGAGCAACTGCCAGGCAATAGCATGGAGCTGCAACTGCATGAGTGGAAGCACAGGGGGTGCAATTTTGCCCAAGCACAGTGTGGAGTACAAAAGGGAGAGGTTTCTTGTGCCCTCTGTTTCCCTTGCACACCAGCACAGAAGTGAGGTGCAGCCTGATCACGTAGGCCAGTCCCACAGAGCAACGTTTCCCATTGTCCCACTATTTATTTTTCCATTATTGTAAGTTTTATTACCTCAAAAGTATGGCATTAGGAAATGAAAGCCATGGAAAAACTTGCACTGAAGGACTCATTTCCACCTTGCTCTGGGTTTCCTACTTGATTAGCTCTGGTGATGTCCTTGGTTCAGGCCTTTGAGTCATTAGTCTCCTTTTGAAGCTCTCGTGCCCTACACTGGGTCTTGTTGATCAGCAAAATGACCCACTTGCAACAACAAAAACCCACTTTGATCAAACACTTCCATCCTTTACAGCTGCTTTTGTATGAGTGATTAATCCCAGCACTTCCTCGGCTAATAATAAGTGCTAAGAACCTGCTACACCCTTTGTTGCTGGTATTGCCTATTTTGTTTTTTTCGGGCATTTTGGTGAGCTTTGCAAAATGAATTTGGTGGCGTCAGTTCAGTTTCCAGTGGACAGATGTTCACACCACCAAAACTATTACCACACTTAGCACTAATTGGCACCCTGGCTGGTCTTCAGAGCAGAGAAACCAGGAACTCAATGGACCATGGAGATTGACATATCATCTCATCTCTTCTGGGGTGGGGGAGGGAATGGGTGGAAGTTCACCCTTCCACTCCTCACTCTGAACCTGTTCTAGAGGAGTTTGTTTCTTACATTAAAGTATAAGGGTCTATGGGTCACGGACCATTTCTTCTTCAACACAATGAAGCACCAGTTCTAGCACGAGCCTTGGTATGTGTCTCCCATTCAGTTAAACAAAACACAGGAACAAAAAAACCCAACCCTTATAACTAAGCTGGAGCTTTTCAGCAGCATTATAAAGCCTCTTTAAAAATGCTAGACCTCTGGTTTATGATATCACTAGTACTACTCCTCATTTTCACTGTTCTAACTAAGAGCAGGAAAAGACAGGTCAGAATTACCAGTGAACAAGAAATTTAGACAGATAAAAGAATGCTACTCCTAGGCATTGACTCTAAAGCTATGGTTGAGCAGACACAGGCCTGGAGGCTGTTCCAGGGAGTTGTTGTATAAGGAATGGAACTGCAGGAAGATTATTAGGTTTTAGGAGGGACCTAGTCTGCTGTGGCATCAGGGAACCCAGAAATGGACTGTGCGACCAGGCAGCTATTACTCAAACATTAGAGCCTCAGCAAGTAACATTGGCCTATCAGCATGCTTCATAAACTTCTTTTTCCTACAGCTGTGCCTGCATGACACATCACTTATTGCTAGAGAGACAAGGTGGGTGAGGGAACATCTTTTATTACAGAAGTTGGTCCAGTGAAAGGTATTACCTCATCCACCTTGTCTCCAATATCTTGGGACTGACACGGCTACACCACTACTTATGGCTAGTGAAAAAGTGGTATGTTACAGCCCCCTTGTCACACAGCCAGCTTGGCTCCCTGCATCCCAAGCTGCTCCAAGGTCTGCTCAGACTTGGTGCCTGTCTCTCTCACCCCTGAGAGTCACAGCACCTGTGTTCAATTTCTCACTCTGCAGTGTTGATAGCTGGAAAGAGGCCTATCAAGAGTGGCACAGATAAATACAAAAGCTTCTGGTGAAGTGGAGTCCCAAGCCTGTTGTCTGTTTGAAAGGCACAGAAGGGGCCAACAGGCCAGGTGGTTGTTGGGGCTGCAGAGGAGGTGAGAAGATGTGGGGGCTACTTTTGAGAGGGACCAATTGCACGCTGAGCTATCAACCTCTTCTCAAGAGCAGCATAGAATAGGGTTGTGGAACCTTAGCACACTGCGCCGGGACCACTATCAAGAGCCATTTCCTTTGTGCAGCACAGCTACCTCTTCCCCCTCCTGCAGCTTGGTGTGAATGTGCCCACCCTGCTATTCCCTCCCACCACATCCTGAGTGGTAGTGGGTGACGTGCTTGTTGTACATTTCAAAATGCATGAAGTATTTAATGACACGGTTGAATGAATGTCTCAAAGTAAATGGAGGTTACCAATGATGGCTATGATTGTTTTCACTGTCCATGTGGCGCTCAGTCTTATTCACACTTAAAGTTCCTCAGCGTTGTACAGTGGTGAATGTGTTATACCCTGTGTTTGGATTTCAGACCATAGGTTTGAATATTTGTGGAGTGCAACAAACCCTTAGGTTTGTGAGCAGTGACACAGGACAGAATATGCATCTCCGAGCCTGTAGTGATCCCCTCAGCCAGGAGTTTAGTATCAAAAGACATAGATCCTCAGGACATAGTTTCTCACATGGTGCCAACTGCCATAGTTCTATTGACTTAGATGAACCTATAAAAATTCACTCGGACAGGATCTGCTGCCAGGCTTCTCCACCATTGAGCTAAAGGTACATCTCCAGGAGCTCTTATCCCCACCCCGCCCATACCATATTTTACTCTGGTTTTATGCTGAAGTAGCAGAGCAACTCTAGCTCCACCCTATTTAACCAAGATCAGAATATGGCACATGTATTATGAGCAGACAGCCATGGGTTGCACAGGTATAATTCACCATAGAATTTGGCCCAATTTTTGTTTATAGCTTAAGCACCATGAGGATAATTGTTTAAATAAGGAATGAAAATTCAGTGAACTATGTAGGTGTTTACAGGGTTGCCCACCAGCATGGAACTTGGACACCTTCCACAAAGGTTAACCCCAAATCTCTCTTACACTCCTGGTGGTAGGAGGAAGTTACTGGGCCAGATTTTCAACAAATATAAACTCCATCAACTTCACTGATTTATAGCAGCTGAGGAGCTGGCCCAATGCTGGGACTACTTTCTAATATATAAATGTGAAGATGTTAGAAGGGGTTATTACACGAGACTAAACTGAACAGATATTTTTTGCATTTAATTTTGACTGCAGCAAGGCTAACTTTGCATTTTAATTGAACCGAGTCCTAGTAAAACATTCTAAATTCCAAGAAACCAGAAATATGTGAGAAATTTGTGCTTTTTCCAAGAATAAGATTAAATTATTGTCAGAGACAAACACACACACAAAACTGCTCTAATGGGACAGGCTGAAACTTGCAACTGGTTTAGAAGAACTGCCTGGCTGTAGCCCTGGCAGCTTAACAGAGCTCAATCCATATATCCCCTCAAAACTGGACGGTGGATGAAGATGGTGGTGTACACTGATGAGGGAGAGCAGACCATTGCCTCTAAACAATGGCTTGATGAACAGATTGTAATAATTGCATGATTTCAGAGCTGTTTCTGATTCCAGTAACAGCTGGATTCCATTAGTTTTAGTTTACCAGAAATACATGTTCCAGTGGAGAAATGGTCACTCCTTCACATTTATTTTTGTTTAGAACAAATATTTCTGGTGCATTTCTGACAAGATCAGACTGTAAATGCATGTGTGTGGCAACTGTCTGTGCACAAGAATGTGCGTATGCACCAAAATAAACACAACTTTTACATTACTAGGTATTACTACGTCATGTATGAAACACATTTACTTGTTAATATTAGAAATTGGCCTGTACTGAGAAATCCTGATTTGGAATTATATCTGAACATCTTTAAAGTCCCTAGGGAGGGAGGGTTTCAGAGCTAGTCTTCTGCTTTGTACTACAGTAATTTACAAAAATGGGCCCAATCAATTTCAGGTCTGGAGCCAGATCCCACTACCTCAAAGTCTGGATCCAACGTTTTGATACAGGCCACCCTCTAATAATTGCTTAAAACTACCATATATTTTCATTTGCAATCTGCCATCACTAACCACCCCCATTTAGTAGTGGCACCTTTTGCATAAAGTTTTTAATTGAACTGCCCTCAGTTAAGAAGCAACCTTTTTAGTAGCTGTCTCTTTACCAAAGGAAAGCAAAATATCATAATCTGAATTAATTTAGTATATTTAATATATAATCCCTTATATATTTATGTACCTTGTAGTATCAAAATGTGCTAGGCATTTTTCAAAAACTAGAGTAAGCCACACTCAGTCTCCCAAACAGAGTGCAATCTATAAAGAGAATGACAAAATAGGAAGGTGAGGGAATGGGACATGATATACCAGCAAAGTGATCAGGGACTGATAGTCTTTGGCCCCAGTCTTGCAAACCCTTACCTGCATGTTAAACTAGAATCACAGGAGTAGTCTCACTGAAGTCAGTGCTTTTTTTATTTTTGTGCATTTCACTAAAACAGTATGGATGAGATTCTGATCTCAAGTATCAGGGGGTAGCCGTGTTAATCTGTATCCACAAAAACAACCAGGAGTCCAGTGGCACCTTAAAGGCTAACAGATTTATTTGGGCATAAGCTTTCATGGGTTAAAAAACCCTCACTTCTTCAGATGCATCAGTTACACAAGTGTAAATTAGGAGTAATTCCACTGAAGTCTGGAATTTCTCCCCGTTTGAAATGGATGAAAATGAGATTAGAATCAAGCCAGATACGTGTTTTCCATCATGTGCTAATTTGCACTGCCATCCTGTGAATGAGTTGCTTGTTTTCTTCTCCTTAATCACACAGTTCCACCTAAAATAAGACTTGATACAGAAGTAAATCTGGAAGGAGACTACACTTCCTGTTTATAAAAATACCCTTCCTGTGTGGAAGAGTCCTCTTCCTGCACACACTCATCCGTACACATCAGTCCAGATTCCCAAACTTATTTCTATAGACAAATCTCAACAGCCAGAACCATATTAGGGTGAATCTTGTCTCACTTGTAGTCATGATATTTCAGCAAATGAATGTAGCAGATACCTTAGAGTGCATAATGCAGGCAAACTTTATTTAAACACCTTTTTCTAATAAAACTGGTTTAAAACTTCCCTATGTCAGTGTATTTCCTGTTTGTCTGATTACCATAAAGTGACACATCTAACTCAGTGACAGCGTGGCCAACTTTCGTGATAGAATCCTAGAAATGTAGGACTGGAAAGGACCTCAAGAGGTCATCTAGTCCAGGCCCTGGCACTCAAGGCAGGATTAAGTAATAACTAGACCACACTGTAAATCACACAATATTTGGTGTTCTTCTTAAAAGTCCAACTCCTAGAATTCTGTGATTATGTGAGACAGCTTCTGTTTACGTAAATTTGTATCCCTCGTGCTTGTGGAGAAAAAAAAATATCTAAAACTGTGATCCGAACACACCCCAATCCTAAAGGAAACAGAATTCAAAATTTATTATTTTTAAACTTTTGATTTTTAAGCCAATCTCATTATTTTGAGGGGCCTTAGGGCTGAAAATACTGCAGTGATTTACAGCAACTTTGGATCCGACCCAGTGTACATATATAACAACTGTACAAAGGTAAATTGGGTGTTCCCATTCACCCTATCTCATTAGAGAATAAGGGGACACACAATGAAAATGAAAGAAATTTAGAGCTGGTAAAAGGAAATACCTGCTTACACAGCTCACAATTAACTTATGGAACTCACTGACACAAGATATCTTTAAAGCTAAGTACACAAAAGGAATAAATAAAGGATTAGATGTTTATATGGATAATATGAGAGTTACATTAGACTGAATACAATCTGCTACACTCATAAGGGATAGAAACCCTAACGCTTTGAGAAACATGCCAGCTATGGATCAGGAAGAAACTAGCAAGTTAATAACAGAATTTCTTTTAATAATAATAATAAATAAAAAGAATAATATATAATATAATTTTTCTCACCTTCTTCTGAAGGAGTTGGCCCTGGCCACTGTCAGAGCCAGGATATTGGACTGGATGGACACCTGCTCTGATCTTGTGTGGCTATTCCTTTTGTGTTCCTCCTCTGTGTCTTAATACTGAGCTTCCCTGCTGGTCTCTGTGCTATTCCTGCCCACATTCCATTCAGTTGGGCCATCTGTAACCACCATTAGATCTGGTGAGTCTCTAGCACAGTGGTTCTCAATCTTTCCTCATTCCTCGAGCTCCAGCAGCTCTTCCCCCCACCAGGGCCTTCCTTAGCCATAGGCAGAACAGGTAGCCGCCTAGGGCACCACTACGTCTCGGGGCACCGCTCTGCTGGGCTGGACAAATGGGAAGCAGTGGAGCATGTAAGAGCAGGGCTGCTGAGTCCTAGAGAGAGCCGAATGCAGCACCGTCTGAGGGAAGGGATTGGCTTCTGGGGTCTCTGGGAAGGGGTGAGGGAAGGAACTCACCTGTAGGATGACCAGATGTCTTGATTTTATAGGGACAGTCCCGATTTTTGGGTCTTTTTCTTATATAGGCTCCTCTTTCCCCCCACGCCCATCCTGATTTTTCACACTTGCTGTCTGGTCACCTTAGGTGGGGGTAATTGGTGCCTATATAAGACAAAGGCCCAAATATCGGGACTGGCCCTATAAAATCAGGATATCTGGATCTGTTCACCCTAGCTGGGGAGCACGTCTCTCTCCCTTGCTGGCAGTTATCTATCTCATCCAGGGGGAGCTGCACAGGGCAGGATGAGCTGCTGTGGCTCCATGGGTGCCCTGTCCCTGAGATCAGATGCTGTACTAACTTCACCATGGTCCGTTGCCCATAGGCGTGTGATCGGACCTGAGGTTTTGCTGCTGCTGTTGCCGCTCTGCATCCCAAGAGGTGGATTTTGGGGTCCTGCAGTTTTCCACCTATCTCCTCCTCTACTGCAGCTGTTGGACCAGCAGGCTGGTGGGTAAGCCAAGCATGAAAGCAGTACTGTGTTGCCATTTAGATTGTCATTTTAACAAATTTGTTCGCCAAAAATGCTTGCTAACAATCCTGAATTCAATTTCAATATTTTTTACAAAAAAATCAATATCTTAGCCAAAACCAGAAAATTAAGTTGTTGACAATTATTTGTGACAAGTTTGGTATGGGGAAGGGAGTGGGCCAGTTTTCATCAGAGAAACAAAAAATGTTGACTGACTTTACTATAGCCCTGTTACTGCTAAATAGAGCCCTCCAACAACTGTAATATGCTCATCTCCTTACTAGTGTATAGAGCAGGGGTCGGCAACCTACGGCACACGTGCCAAAGGTGGCATGTGAGCTGATTTTTGATGGCACGCAGTTGAAGGCTGAGCAGCTCAGCCCGCCACTGCTCTGGGGTTCTGGCTGCTGCCCCATTGCTACCCGGGGTCCTGGCCGCCGGCCCCACTCAGCACTCACTGCTGGCCTGGGGACCCCTAAGGAACTCTAGGCTGGCAGCGGGCTGAGCAGGCTGACAGCTGAGACCCTGGCTAAGCCACTCAACCAGCTGTCGGCCTGGGGTTCCATTCTCTCAACTGGTAGGTGGGCTGAGTGGGACTAAATTCAACAAAATAGGAAAAAAGAGCAACTAATGACAGAGTGCAAGAACCTAGATCAGTGGTCCCCAACCTTTTTTGTCTGGCAGGTGCCAGACAAAGGACCGTGGCGGTGGACGAGCATCCACCGAAATGCTGCCAAAATTCAGTGGCATTTCAGCAGTGACACCTCTGGATGACGCTGCTTGTCGGCGGCAAGCGGCGTCATCCAGAGGCGTTGCCGCCAAAATGCCGCCAAATTTCGGAGGCATTTCGGCGGATGCTTGTACGCTGGTCAGTACGCGGGTGCACTGAGAGGCCCCTGCGGGCGCCATGGCAGCCACGAGCACCACGTTGGGGACCCCTGACCTAGAGAGCCTCCTGAAGCACGACGATCATTTTGATTTAAATGGACTTGAACTGTATGAAGAATTGAGTACACTGTCATCAATGTTGCCACATGCAAAATCGGTGATGGACATTGTACAGTTTATTCATACCCGCAAACTTGTTGACATATATCCTAATGTGTACATTGCCACTCGTATTCTAGTGACAATTCCTGTAACAGTAGCATCAGGAGAACGAGTTTCTCAAAAATAAAGCTCATTAAAAACTATCTCCGCTCTACAAGGAGTCAGGAACACTTGACTGGTCTTGCTATTCTTGCAATCAAACAAGACATCAATTTGTCTATGTCATACAATGACATTATTACTGATTTTGCAGCCAAAAAAGCCAGAAAGATTGTTTTTAATTAAAACACCTCTTTTTCAAGGTTTCAATACCTCTTCATAGAAATTTCCAATAAAATGTTGACAAATTAAAAAAAATATATTATTTGCGTAATTCTGTCAAATCAGAATTTTTTCTATAGTGCTACTTCTTTAGTGTTAGTCCATCAGCATTACAGTGTGCTTCATTAAGTTAAACTGATTTTAATAACATGCATGTGGCAAGTTTTCCAATAGTGTAAGCTTATGTTTGTGTTGCTAAGAGCAAGACAGGCACAGGGGCACCAGTTTAATAATCCCGCCTATGGCACCATAAATCCTAAGGACGGCCCTGCCCCCTACCTTCTGCTGGTGATTGCAGAAGGGAAGGGGAGAGGCAGAGGAGCAGACCCTTTGCTCACACATAGGATGGAAGAGAGGGAGGTTGGGTTCTGATTGGTTGCTCTGCTCCAGAGGAGGCAGAATAGTGAGGCAGATGGCCAGTCAGAAGGAGAGTCCCCCCCCTTATAAATTTTTCAAAAAATTCTCTGGCACAGCTGTTTGGGCACACGAGTGTGCACTGCTGCAGCACACAGTTGGGAAACATTGCTCTAGGAATTGCAGGCCTGGGTTATGTGATAAGTAACCTTTCAAAGGAATACTCTGATCCCATTACCTCCCCATCCTGAACGAATTCCACTCCTTTGCACACATCCAAGGCCTTTCATGGCCACATCCCCATATACCTCTGATCTTGTAACTTCTTACACCCCATGTAGCATCTTTCACTCTCTCTCTTGGTCGGGTCTCGCTTGCTCCTCCCGTGCTGGGGAGTCAAACCTTTACTACCACCACTCCATCTTTCTGGAATGCTCTGCTTACTTCCTTACTAGCAGCTAGCCCATTTCTGAAGTTAGCTCAAACCACACCTTTTCTTGCTGCTTTTGAAAAAAAAATCTCACCACCTCAGCCTTCACTAATACCCGCCTCTCACACCTTGCTTCTCTCCCCTTGTCAGCTGTCACCTACCATCACAACTGCTTATTACAACATTTCCATTACTTTAGCCACTGTAGATGACAAGATAGCTGCAAACAGTTCAATTGCACTACATATTGTCACCTACTGCATAGTAAAAACTCTAGAGTATACGTAACAAGGACTATGTCTATAGGGGATGGGAAAAGGGCTTTCTTCCCTAAATCAAGCTCACAGGTCCTCTGTTAGCTTCTCCACCATGTAAGATGCATTTTGTCTGCGCATTTGGTGGGGAATAGACCCCCTGCTAGGCTGAGCCTTCTTCCTGTTCTCAGATCCTCATTCTGCCACGTGCGGGTGCATAAACACAAGTAAAAAGTGATGAGTTAGACCAGGAGTAGAGGGGAACTCAGTTTTACATTAATGAGAGCACTGCTGCACTGCCGCCACATTAGCCCTGCCTTTATAGCGGGAGTCAGGCCCAAAAGGGGGCCATGGAGCAAGCTGCCTTATATGCCTGATGCTAACAAGTAAGCCCATTTCTCCCTCAGAAACACCCATTCTCTTGCTCCTTTTTCACCCTGTGCAGTGTGCACTTGTGAATCAGGGAGCAGGTGCACAGGGGTCTGAGACTTTTGTCCACCCCATGCCTCCGACTTTATCTTACTGGCGCTCATGCTGGAGTGCAATGACCTGCTGTGCATTCTACGAGCCTTCTAGTTCCACAACCACAGATGAATTTTTCCATGGGTGGAGGAGGAGGTAACAGATATGGCAGTGGACACTGGTCACATCTGAAACTGGAAAGGCAAAACTGTCAGGTAAAGGTGCATTCAGAGTCAATTTACAGCAGCAGATAAGGATCCTCCTAGGTCAGTGACTCAAGAATCCTATAGTAGGAGAGTAGGCAAACCATATGCTGCCAGCCTGGTTATAGAGCACCCCCTGACACAATGTTCAGATTTAAAAGTTTATTAGAAAATATTAAATAAAGATGATACAAAGAGTTTGATGTGTCAGTCATTAGTCATCGGGGGCAACATACAGAGTATGGGGGGACGCTGGTATTTGGTTATGGTTCAGCATATAATACATACAGCCTGTGATGTCCAATAAGCTGGAGATGTGTTAGAGTGGGGTGTTGGAGAGTCATAGATATAGTAGGGGGCAGTGAGGGGTACAGTCGTTGCAGTATGAAGTGGTTAACACAGTATGAGTATGAGTAAGGCGGTTCCGAGGTAATGAGGGATCAGGAGTGACCCTCACGATTGAAGTGGAATAACCAGTTATCGGTTAGGAATTTCAGGATTCAGGTGAATAGTTACATAAGGGTGTAAGGGTTTTCCCTCCCCCCCCGTGGGAACTGGCGTGGAGTCAATCGGCTCAGCTCTTAAGGTGTTGTGCAGCGGTGAGTCTCGTTGATGTGATTCAATGTAAATGTCTCTAGACCACCAGATAGTGTCCGAGACCATACTACTATGCTCTCAGCACTTGAAGGCAGACTAGTTTCCTGGCTAACCCTCCTTTGGGAAAACTTCCCCCCTTCCCACTGGAGCTAATGCCAACAGCCCTGCCCCTCACTTTATAAAGGATGAGGTCACCTTTCCAGTTTGAGTGACTAGTGAATGAATTGCTGATTAATCTGTTATCTTTCCTCTAATCACGATAATTGTTCTTTTCTGTAAGTTCTTGCTGCTATACAGGGAACCAGTGACCTCATCACATCAGCATTTATCACTTTTATTGTCATGCAATGTTGTGAGAAGATTAGCTGAGTGGAAGTAGAATGTGCTGGGGGAAAGCATGCAGATCACTTGGCTCATGCATGCTTTTTGTGCATTTTCAGTTGTGTGAACTCCAGCTTCTCCCCCCTGTGTTGAGTGCAGAAGTGTTCTCAGCCATAGCATTTGGACCAGTGCCTCCCCTGGAAAAACGGACACCTGCATTCACGACCAAAATTTTGAATTAAAAACGCCATTTCTGGATATATTGTCAACAGCCACCACCTTGCTAAGGCATCTGGGGCCTCAGGTCAAACACTATTAAAGAGTTTCCACTAGAGATGGGCCGAGCTGCTCAGCTGGGATCCAAATTGGAATCTGCATTGTTTGCAAGTTTGAAGAGGGAGACATTTGGATCTGGACAAGGGATTCTTTTAACCTATTGTACAACTAGATACACCTATGGCGTTCATATCTGAGGGCCTATTCTCCCACCCACAGCATAGCAGTGACTCTTACTAACTTCACTTGTAGAAGCAGCATGGTCTAGTGGATAGGGCAAGGACTAGGATCCAGGGCACCAAGGGTCTAGCCCCCCCTCTACAGAGGTCCTGCTGTATAACAAAGCCCCTTCATTTTCAATTTAAACAGATTTTACAAAAAAAAAATCCCTGGTTTTTACAAAAAGTATGTTTTTTTTTCTATTTTCACCCTATTTTTGTATAATTCAAGTATATAAAAATAACTTGTTTTATTAGGAAAATACAATATATTGCAGGAGATATATGTATTATGATAATACATTAGTCTGTGTGAATATGCAAAGCTGCCTGTTGAAGTGATGCTATGTATTAGTCTAAAAGATACACACACGCAAGCTCTGAAGTGCGCGCACATCTGAATGTACTAATGAAGCTCACGCCCACCATGTACACACTTGAAGCTGTTCGCAGATAACGGCTTAAAGATCTGACACTAAAATGGGAAGAAAACGAAAATCTGTATCTGAATACATTTCAGAACACAAGGAAGTATTCGCAAGCTTTTAAAAAAATGAACAGGAGAAAAGGATGAAGCTGAGTGTATGCGCAGCAAACGGATTGGCCCGATAATTAAATATAAACATTTATAGGCTAAGAGTTCTAAGTCTCCAGCAGTAAACTGTTTATTGAAATGAAAAATTGTATTTGGGGATTAGAGAGAGATTGTTTTCTTAAACTCAGAGGGGGCATTGTGTTTTGAGTTCTGTTTTAGTTCTGCAGCAAACCACATTGAATTTCACTGTATCAAAGCATTAATCTACTGAATACTTTCCCCCCATCCTTCCATCCGCCAAAATAAACCTCAATATTTACCCATAAAAATTAATCGTTTTTTCCACCGATTTTCATCTGTTTTTGTTGTTGTAGTAATAAACACCAATAAATTCCTGAGAAAAAATTAAATCAAATAAAAACCGAAAATGAAGAGCCCTCTGTATAACCTTGGGTAAGTCACTTCATTCGTCTTTTCTATTTTTGAGTGCAAATGTTTTGGGGGTAGAAATTGTCTCATTCTGTTTCAACAGTGCCTAGCACAATGGGGCGCTGACCTTGATTGGGACCTATAGGTCCTATTGTAATACTAATAATATGGTTATACCTATTCCTTACAGCAGAATAGGGCACCTGAATCTGGATCTGAGTTCCCTTAATTTGGGGGTGCTAGCTTTGAGATTTTACTTCAAGTCAGTCTCTGGGAACCATCCTACCACACTTGAATATAAGACTTGAAATATTCCCCATCAGACTATTTAAATGACAGACAGAGAGAGGTCCAAGAGGATCATTTAAAGTTCAATAGACTCACTAATCCAGACACTTTAAAATCCTGCCCCAACATGTGATGGTCTCTGCCCACCTCTTAGCAAAGATTTCATAGCAGACAGTGCTGTTCTAAGGTCTTGTTTCATAGCAGAGACTGCACTGTAGTGAGGTCTCAAACTATACTGCGTGCATTCATGAGGACATTTCGTGTCGTAACAGTCAGGATGCTGTTGCGTTATAACATGATCCTTTGACTGACAGACTCTGCACAGTAGATGGGGCCTAACGTGCTACGTTGTAGAGGTCCCTGAGCAGCAGTCCATCTCCCTGTAATCAGTGTGATTCTATTGGATGTGAACACTTGAAATGCAAAGCTCAAAAAAAGTTTGAGTGTAGTACTGCTCAGAAGAGTCACACTGGCAGGGGTCGGGGGACAGGGACTTTGAGGTGCCACATTCATTTTCTCAGTGAATTCCAAATCCAACGTGCTTAGTTTACAACTGTAAAGATCCCCCCCACCCCAAAACTCAGCCTAGGATCCAAGAGTCAAGCTGTTCTTTCTCTCTTACATGTCACCACCAGCATCCAAGGTTCTGCAGCCAGATTAGGCCCATAGTGAGACCTGTACAGCCCTATCACCTTCAGATGATGTCCTCAGTGATACCTTTGCAACCCTATTGCCATCAGTGGTCTTTGACAGATGCAACTGCCTGAAGCTGAAGGTAGCATTTTCAAAAATGGCCCTGGTTTTGGGTGCCACTTTGAGACACTTAAGGTTTCTCAAGGCAAGATCCAAAATCAGCTTAAGTTGTTTCAAGGTCACAAATCACTCAAAATTAGCCATCACTTCTGAAAGTTTTGGTTTAGTTAATAAATCTGTTGATACATGGGAGAAAGACAAAATTCAGCTTCCTCACTCTCAGCTGTGTTACTGCTGCAAAGCTAACAGGCAGTGCTTAATTTATAATGAAACAGGTGGTGGGGCGCAAGCAATTTTTTTACATTTATAACTGATGCAGCAAGCCCAGAGATACTGAGGCTATGAACTGCCAAACCCAGAGATACTGGGACCATGACCTGCCAAACCCAAAGATATTCGAGCTCAGCTCTGGCACAAATTAAGCATTGCTAAATGGCATAAAATGCAGTAAAACCATTTTTGTTACTAAAATCAGCAGATCTGACTCTAAATACACCAAGGGAGCAGATCTGTAGAGTATGCCAGAGCTATTTATACAAAAACCACTTTTCAGAGTAGAACTGCACTTTAGCACCATTATTAATATAATAATATAATAAAAGTCCTGCAAGTCTTAAGGAAAAGTACTTGTTTCCTGTAAGAAGATCAAGACAATGCAGATTTCTGTTTCCAGTTTCTGTCTTTTGGCTCACAGATGTGCTTTAGCCTCAGGTATGTCAGAGTACAAATCGAAGTACTTCTGTAGCTGACGTTGGGTCACCCTCCAAAGTACAGCACAAGAATTTCCCTGGTGGCCATGGTGACCTTTATGTTGATCATACTGAAATCAGTTGATGTGCTGAAGTTTCATTTTTATTCAGTATTTTTCATGAACAGCATTCACTTTGTATCCGTGAACTTTTTTTCTGCTTACACCTGAACCCTACCAATATCAGATGACAGAGTCTATCAGCCTCTGGACACTCATTGAATGCAGAAGGTTTTTCATACCAAAGCTAGTCAGAGGGAGGTCCCAAAGGTAGTTCACAGTTCAGATAAGCAGCCCAAAGTTCAGATACTTATTTCAATTTGTCCAAATCTCCTTAGCTTGAAAAATGGGCTGGAAATCTCATGACAGTTTTTTTTCCTCATGAGATTTCTGGTTCTTCCTGGTTTTGGGAGTAACACAAGAGAAGCCTATCTTGTGCTAGTTCAGCTCTTCTGCTTTCAGTTTGGCCAGAAACCAGAAAGTTCAACAACATGTGAAAATTAAAAGCAAACAAAAGAGTTAACTGAACTTTTTTGAACCTCCAAAATTTAATTTTGGGGCAAAGTGTTTGGGTCAGTGCTTATTTACTGGGAGGCAATACTGGCAAGGTCTAATGAACACTGATGTGGGGGGATAGTAACTCCGATCATGTGATTGGGGTACTTGCTTTTGGAATGCTGACCCACCTCCTATGATTGGGCCATGCAATGAAGTTTTACTGCTGGAAGCACTGGTACCCTCTGCTGCTCCACAGGTGCACAGTAGTTGTAAATCCAACTTATCTGGTTTCTACCTGCTTCATGTCACTGGAGTGAGACAAAGCAGTCAAGGTACACCACTGAATCTGATTTATTGTCTTGCCAGCCATTCTTTGTATCAGACCCTATTTGCAGGGGCTTGGGCATCAGGGGATCTGTGTTCTTGTACCAGCTGTCACTATGCTGCTGTGTAAATTGGACAAGTCAATCAGTCATTTGTTTTTTGATTGCCCCATTGGTAGAACCCGAATGAGAATGCTCACCCACCCTTGCAGCATCCTTTGAGGTATGCAGATGAAAGAGAAGCACAGTATGCTGCAGGCCTGATTCTGGTATAACTGTGGGTTTAACCTAATACAACTTCACACAACTCAATGAGGGATAGCTTGGTGTTTTGAGCATTGGCCAGCTAAATCTAGGGTTATGAGTTCAATCCTTGAGGGAGCCATTTAGGGATCCAGGGCAAGAATCTGTCTGGGGATTAGTCCTGCTTTGAGCCGGGGGTTGGACTAGATGACCTACTGAGGTCCCTTCCAACCCTGACTTTCCATGAAGTTACTTGTATTTTACACAGTATGAGAGGGGAATCAAGCCCTCTAAGTGTTTGACATTAATTGATAGAATGATCCTTACTTCATACCTGAATCATTCCCTTTGCTCAATGAAGATATCTAACAAGAAAAAAAAATCCCTAGTTAAAATGACCCGCATAACTCAATCATTAGTAGAATGAGTAGCTGAAAGCTCATGCTGTCACACAGCTGTAATTTGTAAAGTTAAGTGTGTATAAAAGAAAGCCTGATATAAAAACATAAGAATGGCCATACTGGGTCAGACCAAAGGTCCATCTGGCCCCAGGGCCAGCTCTAGGTTTTTTGCCTCTCCAAGCAAAAAAAATTTTGGCTGCCACTACCCCAGCCCTGGGCTCCCCCTACACCACCCTGCTGTCCCAGTCCTGGGTTCTCCCCCCGCCATCTGCACCCCCTGCCACCCCAGCTCTGGGACTCCCCTGACCCGCACTTCCCTGCCGTCCCAGCCCTGGGCTCTCCCCACTACACACCCCGTGCTACCCCAGCTCTGGGCTCCCCCTTGCCCCCCACTACTAGTGCCCTGCCCACCCCCATACCCTGCTGTCCCAGCCCTGGGCTCTGCCCCTTCCACCTGGACCCCCCTACTATCCCAGCCCTGGGCTCTCCCCACACACACACCTGCACCCTCCTTCCACCCCAGCCCTGGATCACTGGTAACTTGCTCCCAGGGCAGATCATTCAGCAGGAATTTTGGACGTGCACAGAACACAGACAGTATTGGTTCCCATATGGTTACAGAACTGCAGTAAAGTGGAACAATTTTCAGCTTGTGTGACTGAAGGATATCTGGATGCATATTATAAGACTGTCCTCCATAAATGAGGAAAAGTTGAGGTACCTTTATTATTCTTTTGTTCCACTCTTTGTTTCTGTGGGGAATTTGCCAATGCAATATCACTGTCTTCCTTTTAAACAAATAAAATTAAAAAAAGAAAAAAGGCAATGGCTGTTGAAAATAGCAATTCCAGTCCTAAAAACCACTGGGAAGCATTTCTTGCCCAATTTTATCCTACTTTTTCTACAGCAAGTTACAGTGGATCAGTATATTTGATTTGGCAGAAATGAAATAACAGCTGCCCAAATTGAGCTTGAGCACTCCTGAATTTTGAGGTGTTCAAATTCTGGAAGGCAGGTGCTAGATTCCCTTTCTGAATATTAGCTAAATCTGGAAAGGAAAAGTCAATTTCTGCTTCCATGGCTCAGAAGTGGAAATCCTCCTACGTGCCTGGTACTGTATCTAAAGCTGCCGAGGTCCAGAGCATCCCCTTCCCTACTTTTCATTTTAAATTCTAGTGGGATCCACATACCTCCCTTGCTAGGCTTCAGATAGAGAGGGGCACTGTCCATTTAGTCCACCTAATTCCTTCTTTGGGGCTGCAAGGTGAGGTCACACCAGTATCCCTAATCCAGTCTGAGGATGTCTTCTGAAGGGGATATCTGGGGCAAAGCCTTCTACTCCTTGGGCACACTTGTTCCCCATTCACAGTGCCACCCTGCTCTAGCAGCGAGCTCTCCATTCACAGGAAGCTGTAGCATGAGGTTTCAGCTACCATACTCCCTCCTACACCCAGGGCCCCCTGTTGGTTCTCAGCTCCCAGGCTGAATCCCTGCCAGCTGCCGCCCCTGCAAATGGGCTGCCCCAAGCAGCTGCTTGCTTTGCTGGTGCCTAAAGCCACCCCTATCTGGCCCAGTATGCTGTCTTCCAACAGTAGCCAATGGCAGGTGCCCCAGAGGCAATGAACAGAACAGGTAATCTTCAAGTGATCCATCCCATGTTGCCCATTCCCAGCTTCTGGCAAATAGGCTAGGGATCTCATGTTCCTAGAACTCAAATCTGGACTGTAAGAGACCACAAATACAAGGGATGACTGAACCTGAGTGATATCCTAAACAAAAGAGCTCTCAGCCGTGCTTGTATATGTCTCCAAAACTTCAGACTGACTCAGACATTCTAGGCTTCAGAGCAATATTTGAGGCTACGGTGTGTGCATGCGCTAGTAGTGTTGACTTCTGTGGATGGCAAATGAATGGTGCATGCTGCCATGAAGAGCTGTGCATATTCAGCATTATTGTGTACGCTCCTTGTGTTGATGTTTGTCTGGGAGGGCTGTGCTGGGAGATTTGTATTGATTTGTCCAGGTGGCTGTTGGGCCAAGTACTCTACCATCTGTGCTGTTGTGAATGAAGTGATTGTATGCAAGTTAGGTATAGGGTAAGGGTGGGGATTGGTTCAGTTACCTCTGATCTCACAATGGTCTAGGCATGGCAAAGACACATGCCTTGCTTAGCTGTGCACTGCACTGGTGTAATTCATAAAGTCAAAATGGTGGAGAACTTAAAAATTGGATGGTAACAGATCTCAAAACCCAGTGATGATTCAACCTGGGGATATTCTGAGCAAAGAGCTCACAGACATGCTTGTAGCTGCTTCTATCATTTCACTCTAACTCAGGGCTGGTCTACACTAGGGGAGGGGATCGATCTAAGATACGCAACTTCAGCTACGTGAATAACATAGGTGAAGTCGAAGTATCTTAGATCGAGTTACCTACCATCCTCACGGCACTGGATCGACGTCCGTGGCTCCCCCTGTCGACTCCGCTACCGCCGTTCGCGTTGGTGGAGTTCCAGAGTTGACAGGAGCATGTTCGGGGATCGATATATCATGTCTAGATGAGACGTGATATATCGATCCCCGAGAAATCGATTGCTACCCGCCGATACGGCCGGTAGTGAAGACGTACCCTCTGACATTGAGGCTTCAGAGTGGTGCACGGTGACATTCCTGGAGTCTTATTGTATAGCTATTGATTGCTGGGCATTGTACACATATATAGTAAGAGATAGTCTGACCTGAAGCACTTGCAGTATAAATAGACAAGAAGGTGGGAGAAAAAGTATTGTTACCCCCATTTTACGATGAAGAATGGAGGCCCAGAGATTAAGAGACTTGCCCAGGGTCACACAGTCTGAGACAGAGCTGAGAGGTGAACTCAGTCTAGGGGTTTAGCCACAATTTGCTCTGGTGAGGGAGAATGCGAAACTGAGAAATGCTGCAAACTCCCTTATCTCTTTTATCTTCTGAGGCAAAATGGAAGCAATCCCAATAGCCCCTTCCCCTAATACCATTATCCCTTCTCTTCACTATGTCCCATCTCATGCTTGCCATTCCCAGAGGCACGTGCTGTAGTTCTGCTGATTAGAGCCACAGGTGCTGCTGTTCCTGCGCTGCTGAGAGCTACAGGCAAGATCACCAGTGACCAACCAAAGTTTTAAAAGAACTTCTGAGAGAGTGAAAAAGGTGGTTTCCCCTTTGGGTTGTTCTGAGAAGGGCACACAGTATTTGGCAGTGAGCAGATAGGACATGAAGCGGCTTAGGCAGTCTGTGCTTAGCCTTTTTCTCCTGCTGCCGTGAAACAAAATATAAACATGTTGATCCTATAAGCAAAGGGTTGATCCTAGTTTCTGGTATGCTAGTTATGAACAATTAGCGTAAATATTGCAGAGAGATTGAGTTCTGTCTCAAACAACTTGGAAGGGCATCTCCTGCCCCTCTACATCTATAGGATTAAGTCTGAATTCCTGCCTCATTACTACATAAAGCCCCTCCCACAGCTTCTCTGGTTTCAGGAAGTGGAGATAGCCTGAAAAGTCACTGGACTGTTCAAAGATTGAATTTAAGGAAAGCTAAAGTGGTTCAGATAAAGTTAGAGTGGGCCTTAAATTGCTAACATCATGGGTGTTTGGAACCAAAGTTTTGTGTCAGGTCCAAATAAAAATCAGACTTGATCCTAAAACTTTGCCCCAAACTCAGATCAAACCAGAACCTAACCCTTTTGTATACTATTCTCTTTTATACAAAAAACAAAACCACACACACACACAAAATTAGCAGAAAATACACATTCAACAAAGGAATCTTAAAGGACCCACGGTATTTTCCTATCTTTTGGAAAGTTCTCATTATTATGGTCACCAAATGTGTGATGCAACTTACATAGATGACACGGTAGAGAATGGGGACCAGACAGAAGCAAATTTAGGGACATCTGAATCTAAAGCACCCCTGAGTTCGCTCTACTTTTCACCCTCCTGTTAATTACTTTTCTTGATAGAGTACTTTTTCCACTTCCTTTTAATTCTCGTCTCTCATCAACTTCACACAGATGTAACTTTACTGATCCCAATAAAGTTATTCCTGATTTACATTACTGTAACTGAAAACAGAAAACAGAATCAAGCTCTTAATTTCTAAGTGCTTAGAAGAACTTCTGTTTTCATTCAGTAAGGAAATGTATTCATT
Organism: Chelonoidis abingdonii; assembly: GCF_003597395.2. Taxonomy (NCBI): domain Eukaryota; kingdom Metazoa; phylum Chordata; order Testudines; family Testudinidae; genus Chelonoidis; species Chelonoidis abingdonii. The sequence goes on from NC_133772.1 coordinate 91,446,412, forward strand.
ATTATTATTATTAGACTTTTAAAACATGCTGCCAGTTGTTCACTTTACAAACAAAAACATTACACTGAAATTAAAGGCAGGAGTATGTATTAGTGATATAAAGTAAAAAAGGAGGTTGTAATTATCGCCCAGGAATTTCAGAGTTAAGGTTAAACTAAAAAGAAATAAAAATATATTAAGTAGGGCTGTCGATTAATCTCAGTTAACTCACACAATTAAGTCAAAAAAATTAATCATAGTTAAATTAATCGCAATGAATCGCACTGTTAAACAATAGAATACCAACTAAAATTTATTAAATATTTGAGATGATTTTCTACATTTTCAAATATATCTATTTCAATTACAACACAGAATACAAAGTGTACAGTGCTCACTTTATATTATTTTTATTACAGATATTTGCACTGTAAAAATGATAAACAAAAGAAATAGTATTTTTCAATTCACCTCATACAAGTACTGTAGTGCAACCTCTTTATCATCATGAAAGTGCAACTTACAAATGTAGGTTATTTTGTTACATAACTGCACTCAAAAACAAAACAATGTAAAACTTTAGAGCCTACAAGTCCACTCAGTCCTACTTCTTGTTCAGCCAATCGCTCAGACAAACAAATTTGCTTATATTTACGGGAGATAATGCTGCCCACTTCTTAATTACCATGTCACCTGAAAGTGAGAACAGGCATTCGCAAGGCACAGTAATAGCTGGTGTTGCAAGATATTTATGTGTCAGATGCGCTAAAAATTCAGATGCCTCTTCATGCTTTGGCCATCATTCCAGAGCACATGCTTCCATTCTGATGATGCTTGTTAACAAAATAATGCATTAATTAAATTTGCAATTGAACTCCTTGGGGGAGAATTGTATGTTTCATGCTCTATTTTACCTGCATTCTGCCATATATTTCATGTTATAACAGTCTCGAATGACGACCCAGCACATGTTTTTCATTTTAAGAACACTTTCACTGGAAATTTGACAAAGTGCAAAGAAGATACCAATGTGAAATTTCTCAAGATAGCTACAGCACTCGACCAAAGATTTAAGAATCTGAAGTGCCTTCCAAAATCTGAGATGGATGAGGTGTGGAGCATGCTTTCAGAAGTCTTAAAAGAGCAACACCCTGATGCGGAAACTACAGAATCCAAACCACCAAAAAAGAAAATCAACCTTCTGCTGGTGGCATCTGACTCATGATGATGAAAATGAACATGTGTTGGTCTACACTGCTTTGGATGGTTATCAAGCAGAACCCGTCATCAGCATGGATGCATGTCCCCAAGAATGGTGGTTGAAGCATGAAGGGACATATGAATCTTTAGTGCATCTGGCATGTAAATATCTTGTGACCCTAGCTACAACAGTGCCTTGAGAATGCCTGTTCTCATTTTCAGGTGACATTGTAAACAAGAAGCAGGCAGCATTATTTTCTGCAAATGTAAACAAACTTGTTTGTCTGAGTGATTGGCTGAACAAGAAGTAGGACTGATTGGACTTGTAGGCTCTGAAGTTTTATATTGTTTTATTTTTGAATGCAGGGGGTTTTTTGAACCTAATTCTACATTTGTAAGTTCAACTTTCATGATAAAGAGATTGCACTACAGTATGTGTATTAGGTGAATTGAAAAATACTATTTCTTTTGCTTTTACAGCACAAATATTTGTAATAAAAAATAAAGTGAGCACTGTACACTTTGTAATCTGTGTTTCATTGAAATCAACATATTTGAAAATGTAGAAAACATCCAAAAGTATTTAAATAAATGGTATTCTATTATTAACAGTGCGATTAATCGCAATTAATTTTTTTAATCGCTTGACAGCCCTACTATTAAGATATCGAAATGCACTGTTAGAGCACCTTAACTTTGCCCTATAACGAGGCCATGAAGGGGGAAATAAAAAACATCTTAAAAAAATCAGTTAATCTCATCTAGAACCACACACACTACAATGAATATTCCATGGTGTCATTTCAGGGCAGAGTTAATGTTGTTCCTGTGCCTTAACTGTCCATTTCCAAACCTTGCAATATTTGGAAGCTTTGCTATTGACTTCAATGGAACCGGTACTTCGCCTGCAGTCTGCATTTATAGTTAGCTGTACTAATCAAATTAGTACAGCTTAAAAGGGTTCCTAATAAAATGGATTCATAAACACAAGTCTAGACCCTCAGCTGGTGTAAGTCAGTGCCCATAAATTGTATCCAGGACTTATTTGGAGGTTTTACTGAATTAGCTACACACACACACACACACTTGAAAAAGCACCTGTCAACATTGGCTTTGTACTTTTAACACATCCTGCATATTGCTTCCTGGCTGGGCCCATCTCCCCTAGTGACTCAAAGTTACAAAGTCCTTCAGTCCTGAGTCATTGTCTATTATTGTCAAGTGCAGGTGGAGAACACCGGAACAGGGAATTGCTCCAGAGCTTTGCCAGACAAAGCAATGTCACCATCTCCAGTCTGGAATCTCTTCTATAAAAAACAAATAGACTTCTCCCCTCCATAATTACTGCTCCAGATTTATTTCTGATAAATCTTGTTAGCTCCAACTAGGATAGAAGAGGGGCTAAGGTGTCTCTTGACACAAGAAAGCGAGGTGTTCTCAGGTCATACAACCCTAAGAACAGCAAGGTTTGGGGTTCTGTTTGGCAGTTGTTATTTCAGTTACCAGTAAAGACCAGCCTCAGAAATCGGGAAACTCTGGATTCTATATAGGCTATGTATACTCTGTACAGAGCAGGGTAGAAACCTCATCCGCTCACATATGGTCCTAGCACAATTATTTTCAAACTCAGTAGTGTGTTCCAGAAGTGTGGTCAGACTGGGCTTATCTTTGCCAAACTAAAATTCCCTGGTTTGTCAGCTTTGTTCTCTTTGGCAATAGCTGAGGGAACCGCAAACAAAGAGGATTTAGAAAAGTGGACTCACCGCTAGTGCACTCGCTCATGACTGGGCATGATGTAGCAGACTCTCCTTATCTAGTGCCTCCTGTTGACAGTCGCTCCAGCCCTGAAGTCTACCTCATCTTCTGACTCAGCCCTCTGGCCAGGTCACTTTTATTCCCCCCACCCCACAGTTAATGAGAGTCCCATAAACAAAAGTCCAATGTCCTTACATCAGGTCTTCAGTCGCCAATTCTGCATGATGTGGTCCTTACACCCTCTCATCTCAGGGCTTTCAGAAATCCTTAAGCCTTTGCTTCTAGGAGCTTCACACCTCCCTGTTTTTCTCACAGCCCCTTCTGGGACCCCAGTGTACCTAGATTCTACAGCCTTTCTAGGTTTACCCTTCTTTCAGGACCAGGAGGACTCACAGGGATCTGCCCAGAACTTTCCCAACAAATTCTAATTGAACATATGAACTTAAATCCACTTCTGTCTTCCTTGGGCTTGACCTTTCATCCCTGTTAAGTTTCCCTTGCTCAGCTGAACACCTTCTAGGGCTCCCTGGAAGTCCAGATCCTGCCCTTTTATCAGGGCTTACTTCTGGAGCTTGCTCTACCCCAGTGGTTGCACCTTGTCCCTCCTGACCCTTCATTGAAAGCTTCTTCTCAGGAGAGGCACTCAAGCCTGTTCTCCCATCAGACCTCTTCCTGCTCTGAAGTCCTTCCTTTATAATAGCCACCCAGTTTTTCCCCAGCTGGGACTCATCTATAATTGGGCCTGCCCCGTCCATTGGGTGCAACCAATTGCTCTTACTGAGCTCTCCAGCTACCCATAACTCTTTCAGTGCTAGTGGGGGCTTTATACCCCATCAGAGAAGGTTTGTTTGTAGTTGGAAGAGGGTGAAGAATTCTCTGGTGATCAGTAGAATTCTGGTGGCATTATGTGTCTTTTCATTTTGGAAGATATTCACCTGTTTTACTGTGGGCTATCAATGGTGCAGACAGAAATGACCTCCTCTCTCTCTGCCACTTCACACAATAAAACCTAGACACTGCACTTCTCAGGGGGACATGAGAAGGTGATGAAGAGTACCAACTCCGGAGTATAACCCTTCTGCCCATTGGAATTGGCAGCAACCAGGTCCGGGTTCAATATCTAGGGGTTTCTCTTCAACAATACAACACAAAAACAGCTCCAGCCCCCACCCAGTAATCTGGGACAATTACATACCACCCCCTGGGTGCTCTAAGAGGCAATACTTCCCCTCCTGCAAGCACAGAGTCTGAGTGTAGAAAAGAAACTTTTAATAAAAGGAGGGAAGTAACTCAGCATTAATTTGGGAAAATGCCACAAACAGGATTTATAAACATACACCATGAGCAAAAGACCGAAAAGTTGGGCAATGTCCTTTTCTGTCAGGTTCTTAAGTCTAGCAACCAAAAGTCCCTTTAATGTGCCTATCCCTTCTCTGCACTCCACTCACAGTTGTTGTCATTGGTCAGTGCAGACCCAGAGACCAGAGGTCCATCTGCAGAGTTCACCTCCTACCCTGGGTGGAATGGGGGGGGAAAAACGGTATTTTACTTGCTCTGCTGCCCAGGCACTCACTTGCTGCTCCTTTTCGCCAGCTGCCTTTCTGGCCAATTGGCACTCTGCTCCTCCCCACCAGCCACCCTGCTGCCCAATTGGCACTCTGCTTCTCTTTGCCAGCTGATTACTGCACCTCTTTGCCGGCTGCCCTGCCAGCGAATCAGCACTCTGCTTCTCTTTGCTGGCCACTCTGCAAGCCGATGGGCACTCTGATCCTCTCTGCCAGCCACCCTGCTGGCCAATCACTATGCCTCCTTGCTGGCTGCCCTGCTGGCCACTCACCAATCTGCCTGGATGCCTTCAGGTCCCATCACTTAACACAGTTCTAAGTGATTTCAGCTGTTAGTAGGGAGCCTCCCTGCTGGTGCACACTGGGCAGTCTCTTGCATCAGAGACACTGTCCCAGAACATGTCTAATGCTTAGACCTAGGTATCAGTGATTTCAGCTCTGCAGGGTGTAACAAGACTCTCAGCTGAGTCCAAATTAGCTCTGTTATTACACAGTGGAGAGCAGAAATGTCAAATAGCATCTAGGGCCTTTAGGCAGAGCACAAGTACTTGTCTCCTATCTCTCTCTCAACCCACTGGGCTTTGGAACCCTGCCTAGCGAGGGCCATTTAGTTGAGGGTGAGTCCCTCAACAGTTCTGCTGCCCTTGATTCATACAAGGATAACAACCCTTTATTACTCCTGCCCCCAAAACAAGGAGACTGGGGATCCAATATCAGCCACAAGTGATCATTTGGGTAAGCAATCTCATCATGCCGAGCACCTATGCAGGGTGGGTGTGCCCTTGCAAACAAGATCAGCTCCTGAAGTCCTCTTCCACAGCTCATCACTAGATGTCAGGGGAGGGCTCATTCAGACTTTGCTTATGGGAATTTCAGCCTAATCTGCTATTCTAAAGTACGTTCTCTTGTAAATAGTGGTACAGCTGCACCTGTAGTGACAGAGCACCTGTCCCCCAGTATGCTACTTTGGTATTGCTGAATTCAGCAGTGTGGATGGAGTGAAGCTGGGGACAAGATGGTGCCAGCCTCTAGCTTCTCACCAGTCCTATTACCCCGGCAGCAGGCAAATTTCTTCACTGAGGAGCCAACATGCCAGCCGATTGAGCTTAAATAGAGAAGCAGTGCAATCCATTGGCTGACTAAATTAGTCCCAGATGTGTATGCCCTAAAAATATGCCAAGGAATCTCAGGTTTCATTTTCTTGGGAAGAGTTTAAATACGAAAAAGATTTTGACTGCTTACTGCTCACAAGTTTCCACCATTTCCTCAGGAAATGAAGACTAATGGCATCACACAGTCAATTTGGTCCCCCACTTCCTCAACACCAGGACATCTGGTCCTTCTGGCTCTGTCCACATCTATGTAAAATATAACCAAGAATCATTACTATGTCCCAGTAAATATTGTCTCCTGAGATCGGGGTTTGTTTCTTTGCTTCTAGGATTTGGTGACAGGTGAGCCTCCAAGGGCTTGGAGGTTTGGTTCTGACAAGCAGCCAAAAGTTGCTTGCTTGAACTATCTGAACATTTTAGTCTGCAAAAATATTAAGCAGGGAATTTCATGAGAACAGGCTGCCTGTAAGGTTTCCTGTACTTCCCGATTCCAGCCAGGCTGGAAATACTGTGAGAACCGGCTCTCTCAAGGTATTTTGGAACTTCCATTTCCTGTCCAAACTAGAACAAGGGGGGAGGGACATGCAGTAGCAGTCATGAAAATGAAAAATGATGAAGAGAAGAAAGTTAGCCAAGTTTTTGGAACCTTCAGTTAAACAGAAACAGGTCCCATTCAAATTTAAGGTAAAGAATGGATGGTTCTTATTTTATCCAATTCAATTGGGAAAGCTCTTCTTTGCTACCCATCTGTTTGTTCTTTTGCTTTGTGGAGAAGAACCCAACTTCTGGACCACCAGTCCCAGATTTTCTTGCATCCTTCTGCCCCAGTCACTGACCACACACCTTGCTGACTCTAATTCTGCAACAAACTTACTCTGTTTCAGTGGACTTTTCTTTGTGTAGAAACCCAGCATCACATTTATATTGATGATTGGTTTGTAATCATTCCTGGCATGTAAATAACCGCTTCAGCCCTGTGATATGCTGCACCAGGTAGACTGCCAAAAGTCGTCCAGCAGTGCAGTCTCTACTCACAGTGTAGTCTCCACTAGCCATGTTACCTCATCTTCCCATCATCCCCGTTTTATACCTTGCTTGTATAATTTTCTCATCATGTCCATCTCATAGTGACATTTCATATCCAGTGGCATGTGTGTGTGTGGAGCTTGAAATCTTAAAACCAGACTCCTATAATATGTAAGACAGAGTTGGGGGTGATTTGTCCATGACAAAATACAGCCTGGTGAAAACTTTGCAATGCCATGAGGTGAACCCACCGCCAAAATGGTGGCCAGGCACTGGAGATGATTTAAACACTTAGCAGAGTACCACCCTCTTCTTCCAGTGGCTGGAACAGTTGGATGGGCATCAATACATGAACCCATATAATTTCTAGTCAGCAATGTCATGAGCCAAGAAGAAGCATCCCTCTAGTCAAGCCAGTAGAAACTGTGCTCAGCTTGTCTCAACTGGAAGTCTGTTTGCTTCCTCCTTTGTGACTGATGGGCGACTACAGGAACGTGCATGCCTGGGAGGCAGAGATATTGTCAGGATTGCAGGAGAATTTCAGTGACACCAGCATGGCAAACAGCTTCACTATTCTACAGGGCTTCAGGGCACAGCTAATGAAATTATGGCATTGCAGTGACTAACTCTGGCAATTATAATTTATTGAGTCACCTCTGGCTTAATAACATTCGCATCAGAGAGGGAAAAACCCAAGCCATATTACCCATCTCCTCTTTCAGGAAGCCAGAATCTGGGTCAGAAGCAAAACTGGAAACAATTTAAAGGAATTTTCCTTAATCAACTAAGTAAGGCTCTCTAGATCCACCTAGTGGTAAAAGGTCTGATACTAAAGTTACTTGTTAATTTTTGTTAGCGTGGGGAACAAGGTCATTTCCTTTCTTCACAGTGGACTCTCCAATTTCTAGCAACTTGCAACCCCATTACATAACTCCGTGTTCATCCCTGACAGAGGACGGCATGGAATAACATGCCAAGGAGGAGTGAATTCCTCCTCAGAAGTCCACTCGACTGTGAGAAAATCATCACTGTTGCTCATAAGTAGCAGATTTGGAAAGCATGCCTCATATCTGTGATGTATGATTTCCATCCCCTTCCCTATGCTTCTCGGTAGCTATGGAGCCAAGAGGGTCAGAAACTCCAGAGTCTCCAGCCCCTTCAGTAAAAAGGGAGACACTACACTAACATCATGAAAAAGGTGCATTTTGCAGTTTCAAAGGAGACCTGATGGGTGAGCTAAGTACATTATTCTGGCCTGCCTAACACAGATTTGGAAGGGTGAGCAGATCTCTATATCAGCCCTGAAGCTTCCCTATCTGTGTGTATTCTATCTTATTTTTCTGTAACACCCATCATCTTTCTATCAAAGCAATCAGCTATCTCCTCTCTGTCTTCACCTTCCCCTCCAGACCTCCTGTTCAGTAATTCTGGCTCAATGAGGAATGTCCTCACTACTGACCCTGGTAGACAGAAATTTGGTGGGGATAGTCATGAATGATCATAGTTTCTAGATTGAGTTGGAATGTGTATCACGCAAAGTCTGGCTAAGCAATTGGCTGTAGGTGGTCAGAGAAAAGCAGAGAAGGGGTGGGTCAATTAGGACACTAAAAGTGATGATGGGAAAGGATTTGGGAGGAATCCAGAAGAAAGATTACATAGACAAGTAGCTGGAATGGTAAAGAGGAGAAGGGTCCTTTATGAGTCAATTTTAGCATAAAACAAAAACTCGTCAAAGGCACTTAGACTGCAGCATGCTGGGAAAGACAGCCCAAGCACACACAGGGAAAGCCTCTGACATCTTACTCTGTCCCAGTCTCACTTCTCAAGAGCCCCGGGGTACAGAGAATGACCAGATTTAGTTCACAGTGGCTTTTCTGGCTTCCATCAGCACCCTTGGCAGGAACATGTTTTTCATTTCAGTGTATGTTGTATATACACCTCTCAATACCATTGCTGTATTGATTGTAGGGGAGTCCAGCTAGCTTTCCATGTTGGAACAAGCTGCTGCTTCTGTTTCAGGTGCCTGTTGCTAAGGCAAACGTTGTGGCCTTGTCACCGTGCCGTATGCAGTTTGCACAGCCAAAAGTGCCTCACTCCCACTTCACAACAAAGGGGGAGGTTTTCATTTAACTCCTCTCTGTAGCAACTCTGTATGCTGTGCGGAAGCCACTTGGAAGGCCTGCATACTAGCACAGTGCCCTTTCTGCTCACATGCTTATCAAAGAGTCCTTCTCTACGTGGGCCACAGCCAGCCAGATGGACCCTTGCACCACACACAGTCTAGGAGCTGGAACCAGATATGGTCCTGCCTCATGAGTACAGGGTACACGACTTCCTAAAAAAGGTGTGGTTTCATGTCAATATCCCTATTAATGCTCATTTGCCACCTCCTGACTCTAATTAGTCTTGGTTTCCAGCAAACAAGCAACAGATGAGTGAGCAAATTTGCTCTTCACAGCCTCTTAGTCTGTAACTGAAGGCTGGACACAGATACAGTCACAGGTCAAACCAGTGACTTAACTAAATGACAAGGGAAAAGAAGGGTCTAGACCCCGTCCAGCTGTGTTTTAACCTGAAACGGTGCCCTGGGATTTAGACATCATTTGCAGCAAAGGATCAGGAATGGTTCTTACTTTATTTCAGACCTGATAGGTATGTCTAGTTCCAAACTCTCCTGAACATAGGGGCCCATTCAGGCGTAATTAGATAGAGTAGGTGAACTGGGTCCTGTGTTCTAGAGGGTACTTTTCCAGCAACACCAATCCAGGCTCTGGATATTTTATTGGGTCCCCCATCCCACTCCTAGAGAACAGTTTCAGGGTCCTGAATATTTGAAGAGCCCAGACCATATGCAGCCTCAATTTGGAGGGTGCGTAGTCTAGTACCGCTGCTGGTCCATGGGGGCTTTGCTGGTGGTCTATGGAGAGCTGGCTGGTGGCATGCTGCTGGCTCTCCTCCTCCTTTAACCCCCATGAAGAGAGATAAAAAACATGAAGTGTTTTTCTAGTATTAATTTTCCATGTAAGCAATTGCCATAGGATATAATGTGACCACAAGTGACGGGAGAGGTGGCCTACTCAGTCAGGAGTGGCAGGGAGGTGGCCTGCACAATGGTAGATGGAGGAAAGCCACATGCCCTTAAATAAGGAGGGAGTGTCCACATGACAATCTGACTGGTTAGCTGTGGACCACTCTACAAAAAGTCTGAGTACTCCTGGTCTATGTGATTACAGCAGGAGGTCTAGGAGACAGGATTCTTCAGTTTACTTCTGCCTTTACGGATAATCTGTTGCGTGACCTTAAGCAAATCAGTTAGTCCCAGATTTTTCAAGGTATTTAGGCATTGTCGCATGGTGTGTTCATGTCTAACTGACTTAGGAGCCTAAAATTCATTTTCAAAATGGATTTAGGCATCTAGGAGCCAAAATCTCATTAACAGTCAATGGTATTTAAGCTGCTAAATGCCTAAATACCATTGGGAGGGAAGAATCATACTTAGGCTCCTAAATCACCTAGGCTTTGTAACATTTAGCACAGTAACTCCTAAATACCTGTAAAAATCTGGGCCCTAGTTTCTGTCTTCCTCAGTTTCCCCATCTTTAAATGGGGATAATAATACCTACCTAGCGTACCTTAACAGGGGTGTGAAGTGGCTTAATTAATTCATGTTTGTAAAGTGCTCTGAGAGCCTTGAATGAAAAACACTCTGGAAGTGCTATGATCATTGGCACATCTCTGTCCTGTCCCACTTCAAGGGCTGGGAGAGAAGAAATAGGTTGGCTCTGACTGATGAAGGCTCCTGCTCTCAGATTGTTCTGAATGCAGAAAAGCCACGTGCAATACTGTACTCCATCCAACAGAGAAGTCATCCCAGGGACTCTTTATGCCTTTTAGTATTGTTTAGATGGCAGGGCCCCATTGTGCTGAGTAGAATACACACACACATAGAGTAAGAAACCACCTCTATCCCAAAGAGCTTCCAGCCTAAATCAACAAGGCATATAAAGGGTGAACAGCAGCACAGAGAACTTGAAATAACTCACCTAAGGTCACACAGCAGGACAGAGCCAGGAATAGAACCCACATTGTCTAACTAACAAGCCAGTACCCTATCTACCGGACCCATAGCCTGTCCCTTCTGCATGGTATGGTAATGACTCTTTTTTTAAAAGGCATTTGGTCTCTCTGAGGCAATCTATCTACATTTCACTAAACCCGATTTGCATTTCAATTTTTAAGCAATTTTATTTCCTTTCATTTTGTGGAGTTTTTATATTTTATACCAGGGTATTTCACCAAGTATCCAAAGATGAATATAACTGGACAGATGCAGGCTGATATCTGTATAATGACTCTTCTGCACCACCCCATCACATTTCTGTTTCGATGACAGCTGTAGTATGATGAGCGGGACTGGAGGAAGAAAGTCAGGTTTCAGAAGGGATCTAGTTGAGTGTGACACCAGGAGTTAGGCTGCTAACACACAAATTTTAGCCCCTCCGTGTGGAACACTCACCTCCCAGCATGTTCCAGAAAAATCTTTTTACTACAACTGTGCCTGCCTGCTGCATCACTTATTGCTAATGTAACAGTTGTGCTCCAGCAGATTGTGCTTAACCACACATGGTTCCTGAGGCAGCCCCTTGAGCAGAGAGAACTCCGGAAGGAAGCCCTGTCACAGCTGAAGCAGTGGTCTTTATCAGAAGGGTTTTCAGATCAGAAGTGTTATTGTTCTTTTCTGGAAAAACAAAACACTATGGAGGAGGTCTCAAAGCAGCAAGTCTGGAGGAACAGGAGTTGAGGGGGTTTAATACTTTCCACAAAATATTCAGCATCTTGTAGAAACAGGCCCCATTTGCCTGGTAAACACTATAGTTGTAACATTAACAATAGCAGAGCTAGTGCTCTGCTATAATAAAATGGCTGCAGAAATCCCACAATTGCTGTAGGATCTGGACAAAACTCAGTATGCTATGAGGAAGGTCTTAGAACAGCAATGGGAAAACTTTTTGGCCTGAGAGCCACATCTGGGTGGGGAAATTGTATGCAGGACCATGAATGTAGGGCTGGGGCAGGGAGTTGGGGTGTGGGAGGGAGTGTGGGGTGTGAGAGGGGTGCAGTGTACAGGAAGGGGCTCAGGGCAAGGGGCTTGGGTGCAGAAGGGAGCTCAGGGCAGGGGGGTGGGATGCAGGATGGGGTGCAGAGTGCAGGAGGAGGCTCAGGGCAGGGGGTTGGGGTACAGGAGGGGTGTGACAGGGAGCTCACGTTAGGGGGTTAGGGGTAGGGGTGCAGGAGGGGTTTGGGATGCAGGCTCCCGCCTGGCGCCGCTTACCTCAAGCAGTTCCAGGGTGGCAGCGCGGCTAAGGCAGCTCCCTGCCTGCCCTGGCCCCATGCCACTCCTGGAAGTGGCCGGCATGTCCGGCAGTGGCTCCTGGGGTTTGGGGGGGGCAGATGGCTCTGCCGCGTGCTGTCCTGGCCTGCAGGTGCCACCCCCAAAGCTCCCATTGGCCATGGTTCCCTGTTCCCAGTCAAGGGGAGCTGTGGGGGGTGGTGCCTGCAGGCAATGGCAGCCAGGGCCAGGTCTACAGTTTTCGCCGCCCCAAGCAGCGTGCCGAATTGCTGCTGCCGGCAGCAGGGGCAGTCCGTGTGCCCTTAGGGTGGCAGGCGCATTTCTGCGGTTGTAGCAATTCGGCGGCAGCTTCTATGTTTAGCTAAAGCTGCCGCCGAATTGCCACCACCGCAGAAACGCGCGTGCCGCCCTAAGGACACAGAGACTGCCCCCGCCGTCCGGGGTGGCAATTCGGCGCGCTGCTTGGGGGCAAAACAACAGGGACTGCCGCCCCTTTCAGATTGCTGCCCCAAGCACCAGCTTGGAATGCTGGTGCCTGGAGCCAGCCATGATGGCAGCGCATGGAGCCCTCTGCACCCCGCACCCTCAGGGGCCACAGGAACATGGCATCAGCTGCTTCCTGAATTTTCGCTGGGCCAAGGCAGGCAGGGAGCCTGCCAGGATGGCAATCCAGCAGGCCGGATTGAAAGCCCTGATGGGCCAGATCTGGCCTGCAAGCCATAGTTTGCCCGCCCCTGTCCTAGATGATAATATAAACTGGTCAAATGTACTGGCTTGGGGTGACAACTGTGGTGGGGTCTGGGTCCAGGTTTATGTGTCTTTCTAAAAGATCTGTTTTGTAAAGTGGCACCTGGAAAGATATAATCTCAAACCAGCCTTGTCTACACTTTCAAACCCAGCTCTCCAATTATTAACTTGGTGTTCTATTTTGTTTCCATATATTATAATATCATTCAAAATATTAGACCAAGATTGGTCTTTTAAATTCAGTGCCATAGAATCGTAGAAGTGTAGGGCTAGACGGGACTTAATCTAGTCCATCTCCCCACATTGCGGCAGGAACACGTATACCTAGACCATCCCTGATGCGTGTTTGTCTAACCTGTTCTTAAAAACCAGCAGTGATGGAGACTCCACAACCTTCCTTAGAAGCCTGTTCACTGCTCAGCTATCCTTACAATTGGAAAGTTTTTCCTAATATCTAACCTAAATCTTTCTTGCTGTAAACTAAGCTCATCTACTCTTGTCTGACCTTTGGTGGACATGGAGAACAATTGATCACTGTCCGCTTTGTAACAACCTTAGATAATGTTTTCCCCTTTACATATTTGAAGACTGTTATCATGTCCCCTCTTAGCTTTCTTTTCATTAGATTACACACGATTACTTCACTTAACCTTTCCTTGTAGGTCATGGTTTCTGAACCTCTTGTTTTCGTTGCCCTCCTTGAGACTCTTTTTAATTTGTTCACATCTTTTTTAAAGTGTGGTGCCCAAAATTGGACCCAGTACTCCAGGTGAGGCCTCACCAATATGAGTAGAACAGAACAATGACCTCCTGTGTCTTACATATGACACTCCAATTAATACATCTCAGAATGACATTTGCCATACTGTTGACTCCTCTTCAATTCCACTGATCTCTGGAATGCACAAAGTACAGACGCGAGCTGATAACTCACATGTCAAAACAGAAAAAGTCCCTAATGCGTTATAAAATGTGGGAGGTCCCACTTACTTTAATACTTTATATAATTTCTGCAAATTCATGGTAGTAAACATCCTGCTTCCTCACAGCTCCAAGGACACTTCCTCATTATGTGATAATGGATGGCTGTCAATCCCTACTGTTTTACACACAAATGTAAAATTCCCCTGTCTTTTTCTTGGCAACAACAATTGGAGATGCCCATTCTAAAGAATTAGTTTCTTTTAGGAGGGCTAATCTCTTCTACCTTTTGTAGCTCCCAAGGCACAATTTAGTAAATCTTGCTTCCTAGCATCTGGGAACTAATAGCAAGAATGTAATTTTCAAACTGATATGAATAGTCAGTGAAAGACAGTAGAGGCACATCGAGGCGGAGTGTAAATTAGAAATTGGCCACAGATATAAATTTCAAATGCAGAGTCAAACTTTCCTGAAATTTTTGGGTGTCCCTATCTGGAATTTTGGTTTGGACCTGTCAGAGTTCAGGGCAACAAGATCTGTGTTCATCCACTCTGGTTCAGCACTCTTAGGCTTCTGTCTCCATCACCATTTTTAGGCAGAGGCCAGTGCCCCTCTCCGTCTTGACCCTGGTTTTTCCACGCTTCACAGTTCCCTGCCAATATTGAGAACTCCCCCACAAGTCTGACTGCCTCAGCAGGCCTGTGCTGGTGCTTTGCTTTCTCTCTGAGGGCTACGAACTGGTTAATTGCCCCCAGTGGTTACCATGCAACTCTTTATAAGCAAGCACATTTATTTTTAAGGTGAAAACCTTTCATAGAAAACATATTAAAACCAATAAAAAAACCTACACACATGCTAATAAGCTTGTCAGAGGTCAGCCCAGCTGCAGCAAGAGCTCTGGCAGGCGTCAGTCCTTCCAACCCTTCTGCAAGAATTGCACCTGTTCCCCTAGGCCAACTCCCTTGGACAGAAAGTTCTGTCCATTTTTCTGGATCAGAAAGCAGGCCCTGAGTCAGTTTAAACATAGGCTGTTTATCCAAAAGTCCTTACTTTGTTGGTCTCTTGAGAACCCAGGTTGAACCAGCATATGTGAGCATCTCTGGGTGGTGGTATGTCTCTGGAGCTGTTACAACCTGACTGAATTCACCTAATCACACTCCTCTCCCGCCCTCCTTCTCCCTCCTCCCCCCCATACACTATTCTTAATTCCTGGACAGCTGTGGTCACCCTCCTCCATGGAATTACATACAATCCTGGGCTCATAGTGATACATAATACAGTAAGATCTTAGCAAGGTAAGTGGGACCATAGTCATCCTGTAGCAGGGAGTTAAATAATATAATTGAGAGTTCTGTTATATATTTGTAACACATCTATGGCCACTTATGACATCATAGTTGTCAATGTGCTGCACACCATGGGCATGTGGAACTGCATGGTGGCAGTGGATATAGAACCCAGATTCTCCACCCCAGCCACGCATCCTATCACTTGAGCTAAAGGAAAATCTCAATTAGCTTTAACAGCAGAGGGTCTGTGATATACAGATGAACAGTTCTGAGTCTGTCCAGTAGAGGGCAATGCTGCAGATACACACCTTTCAGTTTTCTAATCAGGTTATAATATAAAGAGTGGTGTCAAATACATTCTGAGGAGAGGGTCAAATTCCATTTTTAATTATGGTTCGTGGGCTAAGGTTTAAATTTAGTCTTCTCCATCCACAGTCTGACTTCTAGGAAACATCAGATGGGGGTTTGCACAAAGAGCAAATGTAGAGTATATCATTTAATTACTACAGAAAGGCCTACTTATTCATATCATAGTTTATTATTGATTCCATGCCTTTAGTATTGCAGTCAGTGACACTTCCAGGAAAAGGATGCTCACCATTATTATCTTTGTTTTTTTTCCTTCCCAAATGCCCCTCGTCCCTCCCAACTTTGTGTTGTCTCCTTATTTCTTTCCCTGCAGCAGCTCTCAATATCCTGCACCCCATACGGGCTTCATTCCTACCTCTTCCCCATCCTATCTGCTAGAATAATCAGCAATGAAACAGTTAATGCTGACATGCATATTTTCTTCACTAAGCAGAATACAGGAATGACCCTTTTGCATGGTTTCATTGGTCAGAGAAATCCTTGGCTGTTTCAACTACAAGGACAATTGACCAGATTGTTGCTGGTGGTCAGCATCAGTACAGTCTTCATTAAGCTCAAACACAAATACCCCACTGAGATGAATGAAGAGCAAGGCACACCTCTCAGACTCATTGTGTCAGGCTGTTTGCAGACTCAGGAAGACACCACTGCATCAGTTTACATTCAGTTCACAGCTGGCAGGTGTTCTTTTCATTGGTGTGAGTGAAAAGAGAATCAGCTCCCTTTTCTTTATTATTTATTTAATAAGAGCTCAGTTTCCCCAAAGTGCAGGCAAAATACATGCCTGAAGCAGGCCAGAGTGAACCCATGGGCCAGATATCTGACAACAATTAGTTGAAGAAAGACCACCTCAGAGCTGTCAGGTCTTATTCAAGAGAGTTCTAGTTAACAAGGAAAATGTACTCTAGATAGTTCAGAAACACATAAATATGTTCTAGAGCCACCTAAGCAACTCCATCCAGGTAACTCACCTCAGCACTGTTGAACATCCATATGCTGACAGACACTTCACAGTGGGTATGTCTACACTATTGGCCAGTATATCAGGACTATATCATACAAGGTATGCAATCAGGAGGTGCGACTGCCGCACATACAGACATACCTGAGCTAGCTTTGATCCAGCTACCTCAAGTAACAACAGCGGTGAAGCCACAGCAGTCTGGGTGATGGCTGCTCAAGTATGTACAGTGTCCTGGGTGGGGAGGGCTAGCCAGTGCTTGTAGGCAGGGCTAGCCTGTGCAGGCATGGCTCACTGCTATTGTTACTTGATCAAAGCTAGCTCAGGTATGTCTACACATTCTGCAGTCACACCTCCTGATTGCAGCATAGACACACCATCTGTGATATAGTACTGACAAACTGACAATGTTGCCTCACCGACAGATCTGAAACACTCAAGCACATTTTGCAAGTCATAAAATAGTCCCTTCTTGGAAATTTCAGATTGTTGTCATTGCTTCCCAGACTATAGATAAGCAACCAGGCCCTTGCCCCATATTTGAGCAGAAGTGTTGGACCATTTACAAACATGATTCACCATAATAAAAGTAAGTGGGCTTTGAACGTTGAGGCAATAAAAACCGATGTGATGTGAGACATACCATCTGTTGTCTAGCTTGGTGGTAATTGAAAACTTAAGTCAGTCTCCTCTATGTCAGTACAAACAGCTTCCCACAATGCAGGAGAACAGCCTAACATACATGCTCCTGCCTGAGGTTTTAGAAAAATGTATGGGCGCTCTCTTGCTGACATCGTATAAAGGCCACAGAAGTATTTCTGGTTCAGGTTTGTAACTGAAATTCCCAGGCTGAGATCACAGACACACTTTTTGGAGCAGAGAATTAGCAGCTGCACTTTTCCAATTGATGTTATCTTAAAGAGGTCGCATTGGCTTATTATTGGCCTCGGAGTATTTGATGCCTGCCTAGTGTAACATATGAAAAAAGTCAGGATGACTGCTGGAGGACAAGGCACTTCTGACTGATACTATCATTTCTGTCTTGGGGAAAAAGGGAGTTTAGCTCTGGGTTATCATGGTCTCCTCTGTCGCCACCCTCACCCCTTTTATTCCTGGACTGATGCTGCTGGATACAGCTTAACGGGGCTCTGCCATAAGAATGTTTTCAGTGGCTATATCTTCTCCAGTGACAATTCATACATAAGAACAGTGAGCTCAATCTTCTTTTTAAACTATAATGCCATTGATTTCAGTGGAGTTACTCCCAGTTTACACCACGGTAAGTGAGAGGAGAATCAGACCCAGGCCCAGACTTTGATCTATGCTAAGGCCCCTTTGCTCTGCTCCTGTAGCACAAAGAGGCCTTAAATGGACAGCTGAGCATTCTCTGGCCTGGGTGAATCCTCAGCTGATGCAGAACCAGTAAACCAGCTCTACATCAGCTCTTCCCATTCCTCATCATAAGAGGCATGATGACATAGGGTTGCGAGCTTTCTAATTTCTGAAAATCGGATACTACAGCAGAAGCACCAGAACCTCCCCCTGCCTCTTACCTGGGGCCCTGGCCCTCCTCTTCCCTCGAGGCCTTGCCCCGATTGCTCGTTGCCCTCCCCCTCCCCTTTCCTCATCACTCCATCCTCTCCCCCATTTCTTTCCCAAAGCTGAACTCCCTCAGCCCCAGAGGTGGGTGGGAGCAGAGCCTACCTGCCCATAAGATGCAGGTAGGAGGCAGCCCTGGCTGAGCAGGGGCTGGCACGGGTTGATGACCCGGCACCTCCCCCCACCTGCGGTATATCTGACTAGACACTGTACAGGTCCCCTTTCGACCAGACTTTCCAGTCAAAAACTAGACCCCTGGCCACCCTACTGTTGAGAGGTGTGCACTAGCAACATCTGGATAGAGTAAGGGTGCCATTACAAGTCAATATAATGTGGGGTAGCTCTAAAGCTGTTCTAAACCATGCCAGTGGCTGAACCAGTAGCAAAATGAACCTCCATGCACAAGTTTACAATGCACGTTGAGATCCTTCTGGCTGAAAGATGCTATAAACACACAAGGCGCCATTATTATCCCTGGTTTCTGAAGGCTTTAGCCAATGCCTATTTAACTCCAGGGGAGTCTCTCCATCAATTTCAAGGTGTATTGAATAAGCCCTGAGAGAGGTTGACTACTACATCTATGGTTATAGCAGCACAGAGTTGTGATGCTGATAGTCTGCTCAAGCTAGAGCACCAAAAACAGCAGCATAGCTGTGGCAGTATGAGTGGTGGCTTAGGCTCACCACCAGAGTAAGTGCTCAGGGTTTGGGCACAATTTGCACTCGGGCAGCCAGTCTGTGCTGCTGTGGCTAAACTGCTATTTTTATGCACTAGCTTGCGTGGAGCTAGTGGCTCTGGCTACCTGTGCTGGGAAGCATGGTCACAGCTGCAATGTAGACATACCCTGTGTGGCAGGAGGAGAAAAGTGCAATAGGCCTGGCTCATCCACTAATGCTAGCTACACCCCTGGGTGCTAGGTAAGTAATGGGGCCCCTGTTCTACCACACTACAAATGTACCAATGTAAAGAAATATATAAGGCCCGTGAATTATTTACATATGAACAATGACTATTTAATCCGATCTCAGCTAATGGTGTTACTGTGTTCTGGATTCACATGAATGTAAGCAAGAGCAAAATCTGGCTTACTAAATGCTACAGAGGAAGGGCAACCCCCTCAGGGTCTCTGCTAATTTGATCCGGGGGGAAATTTCCTTCCCAACCCCAAATCTGGTGATCAGTTAGACCCTGAGCATGTCAGGAAGACCCACCAGCCTGACATCTGGGAAAGAATTTTCTGTAGTAACTCAGCCCTCCCCACTTAGTGTCTCATCACTGACTGGTGAAGATATTTGCTGCTAGCAGTCGCAGATTGGCTACATGCCATTGCAGGCAGTTTCATCATATCATCCCCTCCATAAACTTATCAAGCTCAGTCTTGAAGCCAGTTAGATCTTTTGCCCCCACTGCTCCCCTTGGAAGGCTGTTCCTGAACTTCACTCCCGCTGCTAGTTAGAAACCATCATCTAAGTTCAAGCCTAAACTTGATGGCCAGTTTCTATCCATTTGTTCTTGGATCCACACTGGTGCTTAACTTCAATAATTCCTCTCCCTCCCTCTGATGTATTTATAGAGACCAACCATATCTCCCCTCAGCCTTCATTTGGTTAGGCTAAACAAGCCAAGCATCTTGAGTCTCTTCTCATAAGATAGGTTTTCCATTCCTCTGATTATCCTAGTAGCCCTTCTCTGTACCTGTTCCAGTTTGAATTCATCTTTTTTAAACATGGGAGTCCAGAATTGCCCACAGTATTCCAGATGAGGTCTCACCAGTGTTTTGTATAATAGTGCTAATGCTACCCTGTCATTACTGGAAATACCTCTCCTGGTGCATCCTAAGATTGTATTTGCCTTTTTCACGGCTGCATCACATTACTGGCTCATACTCATCCTGTGATCAACCAATTTATTCAGGTCTTTCTCTTCCTCTGTCACTTCCAACTGAGACATCCTCAGTTTATAGCAAAAATTCTTCGGTTTTGTCCCTTTTTGTTTTGTTTTGTTTTCAGTGTGGTGGTATGAAATGCCATACATTAGTTATTCATTAGTTTATTGACTGTTTACAGGGAGTTGTTTTTAACATTCCAGTGCTTGTTTCTGGTTGAATTAAAACTGTAAAAGGCTTGTTTGCTTTTGCATTGTGTTTTGAATAAATGAGATCCTATATTTAAACACCCAACATGTGTTTTCTGTAAGGCTCTGGATCAGTTTGCTTTTATCTCAGTGATGCACAAAGACTTGGGCAAATGCAGTCCATGGAATCCTACAGCACAGCCCATGGCCTTCCTCCTCCTTAAGAGAGGTATGACCCATGGAGACTACAGGTACCAGCCTGCAATGCTCTATCTTGTGCCAAGATTCTTCTCTGCTTTTACAAATCAGGTGTGGCCCTCAGGCATTTGGCAGCTTGACAATGGGTCAGCAACTTTTTGGCAGCCCTATTTAAAATGTATATAAACCTAGCAAAATAATCCCCTCCCCGACGACAGTACATCTGCACCCGAGAGTAGTACTTTTTCTCTCTCCTACTGTAGGGGAACAACCACTGCCACAAATGTGCATGACAATTACTAGTAATTCCTGCACTGAGAGAGAAGATGTGACTCTTGAAACCAAGGACAGCACAGGAATAGATATGAATAATGAACAGAACTGGGAAGTGAGCAGTGGAGAAAGGATTGTGACACAATAAGATCCTTCAGCAATGGGGACCACAGTTCCTTAGGCAACAGTGTTGCTCCACATCTTCTGATGGACATCTGTACTCAGCACAGAAACCTACTGCTTAACAAGATTCTCTGGCTTAGGCCAGGCTTGCAAAAAGTAGTCCTACTGATTTCAGTGGGACTATTTGAGGAGTAAGGTATTACTCATAGTAACAGTGGCTGAACCTAGCCCTTAGTAAAGGAAGTCTTTTCCAGGCTCTCATTCTTCTCGCCTTGTGCCACGCACACAATTTCCTTGAAATAACTTAAAAGAAAGAAAAGGCTTCATATACGGCAGAGATAAGACTAGGGTGACCAGACAGCAAGTGTGAAAAATCAGGACAGGGGGTGGGGGGTAATAGGCAGGACCGGTGCTAGGGGTTTTAGCGCCCTAGGCACATGGCAATTTCGCCACCCCGCACACAGGTCCCGCGGCTCCGGTGGAGCTGCCGCAGTCGTGCCTGCAGAGGGTCCGCTGGTCCGCGGCTCCGGTGGAGCTGCCGCAGTCGTGCCTGCAGGAGGTCCACCGGAGCCGCGCAAGCAGCCGACTGTCCGCAGGCACGACTGTGGCAGCTCCACCGGAGCCGCGGACCAGCGGACCCTCTGCAGGCACGACTGCGGCAGCTCCACCGGAGCAGCCTGCCACCCCCTCCGGCAAAATGCCGCCCACCAATAATCCTGGCACCCTAGGTGATTGCCTAGGCCACCTAAATGGAAGCGCTGACCCTGGTAATAGGAGCCTACATATGAAAAAGACTCAAAAATCAGGATTGTCCCTATAAAATCAGGACATCTGGTCACCCTAGATAAGACAGCCTCTTCATTAGCATAGAATAGCCCTGCCGAGGATGCCCCTCATTCTAAGTGCATCAGAAAACAGCGGGAAGGAAGAACGCAGCCTTTTGGGAGAGGAAGGGGAGAAAGAGTGACTCCCCTCATCCCCGCTGCATCTGCCTTGTTTGTTTATCACAAACTGCAAAGAGAAATGGTGTGGCCACAGTGGGACTGGGTGAGGAAAAGGGAGATTCCAAGGTAAAATACAGACTTGCTTCACAGGCAGGGTACAGACTCCGCCTGCCTCAAAGTTCAGAGTAGGAGGGCTATGGATGGAGATCCCCAAACACTGAAATCAGTGTTGCCAACTCTCACAAATTGATGGCAAGTTTTGTGACCTACGGTGTTTTTCTTAAAGCCCCAGATGTGGGAATCAGACTCTCAGTTTTCATTTAAAAATAAGCAAGTTTCTAGCCATCAAAGCTGCAGAGAAAAGATTGGAAAACCTGACCTGCGTGTACTCTAAATGCTCAGAAACCAGAGGGTGAAGAAAAACAACTCACAATTTAAAATATCTCATGATCTTTAAAGCCAATCTCGTGAATTTGAAAATAAACTCATGATTGCGTGGGGCCAGAGTTATGTGTTGTGAGCACTTGGGTTTGGCAATAATGTTGCACTGGGAGGCAGTTAGTGACTCTGGCCACTAGACTGGGCAGCCCTGGTTGGGGGTGCGCAGGCATGACCGCAGGCCTATCAAGACTCATGCCCCGCCCCGGGAGGGGACAGGGCATGCCTGACCCGTGACACAGCCAACAAAGAAAAAACAAACAAGAAGATTTGCAGTTAGCATGGCATATCTATATTGTGAAGCACAAGGCTAAAACCCAATTGCCTTCAACTGATCCAAGCAGTGTGGTTATTCCTGTATAACCCCCATTTCCAAAGGATGTTAATGTTTAAGTATTTGATAATGAAAATGCTGTGGTTACTAAATGCTCACCTCTGTGACTACACAAGGTATATGCACGCACACCGGGAGAGTCTGAAGCAGTCATTAAACAATTTGATGTTCTTCCTTTGATCCAGTCAGTTTTATTCTTATATCAAAGACAGCATTAGAACTTTTTCATAATGGAGTGTGTGTGATTTATATATATTCATAAGGATCAAATTCTACCCTTGGACATGGACATGCCACTACCAGTGATGTCAATGGGACTGTGTGCCTGTATCTGAGAAAAGAATTTGGTCCAATACTCTGTGTAGGTGGGTGCATGCACACATCCATGCAGAATAAAAACAGTCACCTTCTTGTGATGGGTTGGGTCACAGTTACCCCCTTGGGACTGCCACCTGATGTGCTGAGACTACCTCTGAGCCCGTTTTTCCTGCCAGCTTGAGACTTCAGTACCCTATCTTGTTGAGCCAGACGCTAGCCTGCTGCAAACACAGACCCAGGTCTGAACCACATCCCCTAAAAGCTGCAGACTTAACTGAAAGCAGCTTAAGAAGTGCTCCTGTCTCTAGCACTCAGACACCCAGTTCTCAAGGGGGTCCAAACCCCAAATAAATCCCTTTTACTCTGTATAAAGCTTATACAGGGTAAACTCATAAATTGTCCACCCTCTATAATACTGATAGAGAGATATGCACAGCTGTTTGCTCCCCCAGCTATTGATCACTTACTCTGTGTTCATTAATAAGCAAAAGGTGATTTTATTAAATACAAAAAGTAGGATTTAAGTGGTTCCAAGTAATAACAGACACAGCAAAGTAAGTCACCAAGTAAAATAAAGCAAAGCACACAGGGTTAAGCCTAATACATTTAAGAAACTGGTTACAGATGAAATCTCACCTTCCGAGATGTTCCATAAGCTTCTTTCACAGACTGGACTTCTTCCTAGTCTGGGCCGAATCCTCTCCCCTGGTACAGTCCTTGTTCCAGCTCAGGTGGTAGCTAGGGGATTTCTTGTGATTATAGCCTCCTTTGTTCTGTTCCACCTCCTTTTTTAGCTTTGGCACAAGATGAGAATTTTTCATCTCTCCGAGTCCCCCACCCCTCCGTCTAAATGGAAAAGCCCCAGGTTTAAGATGGATTCCAGTACCAGGTGACATGGTCACATGTCTGTGAGACCTCAAGCCTTCATTCTTCCTGGCCTGACTCACAGGAAGGCTTGCAAAGTAAACAGAGCCATCTACAATCAATTGTCCTGGTTAATGGGAGCCATCAAGATTCCAGACCACCATTAAGGGCCGACACTTTGCATAATTACAATAGGACCTCAGAGTTATTTTTCATATTTCTAGTTTCAGATACAAGAATGATACATATATACAATACGATGACCACACTCAGTAGATTATAAGCTTTGTAATGATACCTTACAAGAGACCTTCTGCATGAAGCATATTCCACTTATATTCACACTTATTAGCATATTTTCATAAAATCATATGGAGTGCAACATCACACTTCTATCCTAGAAGGGTCTTTCATCAATGGACACTAATGAGTCATTAAGAATGGATAGGAAGAATAATAGGAGGGTGCACCTATCAAATACAAAGCTACGGTTTGGTTTTACCGCAGTTGAAGGTGAAAGTACAAGTTACTTGATAAAAGCCCGTAGCTGCTTGATAAAAAACAGAGGCATAGGACTGTAGAATTCAAATGTTTTTGTGCTGAGTTCCTGTTTGTTGCTCATTTCCCCTCTCTGTCTCAACCCCCACTCTATACAGCTCTTCCAAGATTCCTAACGGAAGAGTGTTAGCTGCCAGCACAGAACTTCCTGCTTCATTCTGAAAGAGTCTTATCTCTGCAATCTTCATGCTATGCGAAAGGGGATTTTTGTAACATCATTATAAGCCATTCTTATGGACCAAAGGTATTTTCTCATTGATGGATCTTGCATTTCACTTTCTTGGAAAACATAGTCGGTGGTTTTTCAAATTTCAGGTTCCAACTTACTCTCTGTTGCTGTGAGTTCTATACAATGAGCTAGTCTAGGTTGCCTTTCTTATTTTTAAAGTCCTCCAGAGACGTGTATGGGGACCTCACAGATTTTGTCTCTCTCATCTTTCCTCAGTTGTTTTTTCCCTTTGGCAGTGGACATGATATATCTAGACTTTAGCAAAGCTTTTGATACAGTCTCCCCCAGTATTCTTGCCAGCAAGTTAAAAAAGTATGGATTGGATGAATGGACTATAAGGTGGATAAAAGGTTGGCTAGATTGTCAGGCTCAGTGGGTAGTGATCAATGGCTTGATGTCTAGTTGGCAGCCGGTATCAAGTGGAGTACCCTAGGGGTCGGTCCTGGGGCTGGTTTTGTTCAACATCTTTATTAATGATCTGGATGATGGATTACACCCTCAGCAAGTTCACAGATGACACTAAGCTGGGGGAATAGGTAGATTTGCTGGAGGGTAGGGATAGGGTCCAGAGTGACCTAGACAAATTGGAGGACTGGGCCAAAAGAAATCTGGTGAAGTTCAATAAGGACAAGTGCAGAGTCCTGCACTTTGGAAGTAGATTATAAACACAAGAGTTACTTCATTACCAGTCTCAGCCAGCAGGAGTCACTGTAAACAATGGGCTATGAGCACTGTCTGGGGATGCTGACAACTCCTCTCATGCCACTCTCATATGCATTGACTTTCTCTCTTTCCCATGGGCGCTCAACCCCCACTCTGTTGCCGGCCCCACCCCACTCCTCCCCTTCCATGAGTCCCCGCCTGGCCCTGCCCCAACTCCGCCCCCTCCCTGGCAAAATTCCAACTCCTTCCCCAAATCCCCATCCCAGCCCCACCTCTTCCCTGCTTCCTCCCCTGAGCACACCACGTTCCTGCTCCTTGTCTCTCCGCCCACCCTCCCTCCCGAGCATGCTAACACTTCCAAACAGCTGTTTGGCAGCAGCCTGGCGGGAAGCGCTGAGAGGTAGGCAGAGGAGCGGGGACGTGGTGCTCTCAGGGGAGAAGGAGGAAGTGAAAGGAAGGGTGGAGCTTGGCTGCTGGTGGATGCAGAGCACCCATTAATTTTTCCCCGTGGGTGCTCCAGCCCTGGAGTGCCCACGGAGTCGGCGCCTATGGCCACTCTGTCCCACCAGTAAGTCACCTTAAGAAGCACTAGGATCATGGGTTCAAACGCCACTTGTTACATTTATGGAACCAAAGAAGGCACAGGCTGATTCATCACTGCTAATTAAGTTACTGTCAAATTCAGTGTTTATTCAGATGTGTAAGCAACTTGCATGGATGATCAGAAGCTAATGAGACACTTTAGACAATATGAATCATCTCTAACTCCCCTGATATCTTTGTGGACCACAGTGCGGACCTGGCATAATTCTACCTTTCATTATTTTTATAAATGTGACTGAGCAAATAGGACCAGTATGGTTGGCCATCATGACCCCTTTCCTTTTTGTTCTTTCATGACCTGCCCCTGTGTGATCCCTCTGAGTCTCAGGTGGTTTCCATGCAGCAAGAAGAGGTGCTTTATCAGAGTCCATGGACCTCTAGCTAAATAATGGGGCAATTAGGGGTTTTTCAGCCCTGTGAGTCAATCTAGGGAAAGGACCTCCATGCCAGGTCCTTCCTTTTGAATCGAAATTACAACAAGAGGCTTATCAAC
This sequence comes from Chelonoidis abingdonii, assembly GCF_003597395.2. NCBI lineage: Eukaryota > Metazoa > Chordata > Testudines > Testudinidae > Chelonoidis > Chelonoidis abingdonii. The sequence goes on from NC_133772.1 coordinate 91,472,396, forward strand.
CCTTGGCCATATCTGCACATGGTGTGAGTCAGTTTAGCTCCATTCATTTCATTCTTCACTTCCTCTTCCAGCTAACTATTGATGGTTCAATTGCTGTCACAATCATCCCTTGGAACAAAGCATCAGCTGGCTCCAGGTCTGAACACACACTTTGGGGGGAAATAACAGCAGCAGCATTGTGCTGCCATGTACGAGCCTGAGTTTTCAAAGCACCCTTACCATTTCCACTCTTCAGGTGCTTCTGTCCTGTAGAAAGTAAATCCTGGCACACACACAAGCGAAGGATTCAGAGCAGTTTACATGCAGAGCTGCAGCAGCTAACAGCTTGTCATGGCTTTTGCACTAGTCTCTACAATCAGTTGGGCTGGGGTTCTCTGGTTTCGGCAATAGGGTAGCCTTAAGGAGACACACCAATATCAGAGCCAAAAGGGGTTCAGAGCACCAAAGACGTCTGAATTTCAGGGAGAAAGTATGCAATTACATCACACGCCTCCGGTGGCTGGAACAGACAGGCATAGCCATCCTGGGTGAACTGCTTTCCCTTCCCTTTTCAAGGGACAGTGCAGGTCTTATTACTGGTAGTGGTACAAAACACATCTGAGAAGACGAACAATTTGAGCAGGGGTGACCCAGAATGCAGCATGAAAACCAGAGCACCCCAATGCAAGCCAGGAAATATCCCAACTACTGCATTTGGACAGTGAATGATCCCTGACTCTGGTTGTGGGGCCAAGAGCCTTGACTAAAATCAGTGAGGAGAGAGGGAAACCAAACTGGAGACCATCTGCCAAAAGAAAACAACCTAACCAAGGACTGGGAGAGAAGGAAGAGGAAATGGATTCAACCAGAAGGGGCAGTCCAGCCAACACTGAACAAATATGCTGTTGCAGAGGAATTACACTTGAATTGCCTATGGCACCTGGCCCCTCCACACTCATCTTTCAAATAAAAACATGAACATGTAACCAAGGAGCCTGTCTTTATCGCCTTTGCTCATGGCAGCCATTGGGAATGGACAGCACAAAGCTTGATCAGTAACATGAGATAGTCTCTTGCCAGGGTGTGTGAGGAAAGGATTGGACTCTGAGTACAGGTCTCCTCTTTGGAGGAGGTCTGTCAGTTTGGCAACAACTTCTTGCCCTCTAATGGGGTCAGTTCCCTCTCTAGTGATGATGCTCCTAAGATCTGCTATCCTGAATTTTCAGCAATGTCTGAATTCAGGAGAAACAGGTTTTATCTTTTGTTGCTGACTGATTTAACTTTTGCTCTCTAATTAGGTCACTCCCACCAGCTTCACAAGAGACCCTTATCAAGCCAAATCTTGGCAGGCTATGGCTGTGCCTGTGTCAGATGTGAAAGGAGCAGGTGGCCATGGCCTGAAGCTCTATTGTTTCCCCATTGTGATCCTTGGGGAATGGTTAGCAATACAGGCAGCCTCGCTGCAGGCTGCAGAAGTTAATTTGCCAACAAACGATAGCATACTCCAAATTGTTGCCATCCCCACTCAGCAGCAAACAATAAACTATTAATATTTTCATGACTTGAAGACCCATGTGGTTTGCCAAAGCAAGATAATTATTCAGCTAGTTAGAACCACCTCTATCAGACAGCTTTTTGTGATGCTCTTTTATTACTGGGCCCTGTAGTCATTGTCATTTCATATCCTTGGGAAGAACCACAAAGATTCCAGCTTGCCCTCACCAGCATAACATTGTGCTACATGGTGCTAGGCCTTTACACACACTGTCCCTCAAAACCTGAATGGGGGTCTCCACTAAGATCTACCTGCTGCCAAGGAAGTTGGAAATACTGTCTTTCTGTGAAGTGCTATTTTTCCTAACCTGGAACTTCTTTATCTGCTAAGGCCCCAGCACAGTGTTAAAATTGCTGCATTTCTAAAGGCTCTGTCTGATATAACTGAAGAGTCCCCATCTGCCCCAGGCTGGAGATCAGCGAAAGGATGTTCTTTATCACTGAGATATCTTTTTCTACAAGCTCCTTAGCAGGGCATTAAAGAGCTTTCTGTTTGCTAGAAAGTTTGCCTTTAATAATCTGGACATTGTCTGTCTACCAATACCATCACCTCAGCTGGATTTTCTCCATCACTTGGATATTTGCTCTAGCTAATAACATGCTAATGCTAGTAACATCCAGTATGGTGTCATAAGATCATTTCACATTAACATGTACATATTTGGCAACTACTCCCAACACACGTTTTCCACCTGTCCCAGTTTCGCTCATCCCTCAGATATGGTACATAGGACCTACACCCACCAGATACTGGCACAGGACATGGGATCAGAATCTACCAGAGCACCTCTGCATACCATGGCAATATAATAGCAAAGTAGGAGTCTAGTAAAACTCTCCTCCCCGTCTGCATTCAAAACACATGTGGGAAGCAAGTTGTGGAAGAAAAAATTATTTCTACCTTCCAGTACATAAGAACGGCCATACTGGGTCAGACCAATGGTCCATCTAGCTCAGTATCCTGTCTCTTCCGACAGTGGCCAATGCCAGGTGCCCCAGAGAGAATGAACAGAACAGGTAATCATCAAGCGATCCATCCTCTGTTGCCCATTTCCAGCTTCTGGCAAACAGAGGCTAGGGACATTTTTACTCCCTTTTACTAACTAAATTCAGGTAAATCTCACAGGTTCAGTCAGATGAGCTCAGGATGCCTAAAAAATTGCCTAAGCTCTGGAACAGGGGTCACATCTGACAACTCCCCGCCTCTGGCACAATGGAACTGTGCACTACAAGGGTAAAGCTCATCCGTGCAGGAGACCAGTCCAAAACAGTGAAACAAACTCTCTCAAGATCTAACAACAACCCCAGGCCTTGCCCACTTCCACTCCCACTGCAAGGTGCACTTCTTCGGTCTTGCCTTTCCTAATACCAACACCTAGCACAAGCACAGACACACATTAAAATTCGTATGAAATCCACATGCAGTTTTTCCTTCTGGGCACTGGACGAGTAAACTTAGGAAAGAACTCTGCATAAGAGATAATAATCAAGTCACCTATCACTGTGATGGGCACAATATAAGAATGTGAACAAAACAGAAGCACCCAAATATTCAGTTGTAAAATTTTGCCTGTTAAAGGGGAACTTTTTGCCCTTCTTCGATTCCATGTCAGTGTGAGTCTTGGCAAAGATTTGGGTTGGGTTGTCTTGGTTTCAAACCACTTTCCTGATACTTAATCAAGCTCCCTACTTCTCTCTCACCTCCTGCCCCCCATGAGCTATTTATACAGCAGTGAAATCAGCTGCTAAATGAAATGGACAAGTGCTGGGGTGGGGGGGAGGAGAGCAGTTTGAATGGGCTGAGAATGGAGCCCTTGGAACCTCAAGAAAGTTTAGCTGCTTCCAGTGCCAAACGCAGACAAGCACTAATCTTTTGTTGCTATGAATATTCAAGCCCAGCTGCCAGCAATAGAGGGAGCAGCTGTGGTGGCAGAACTGGCAGGTCCCCCTCATGGTGCCCTTATCCGCTGACCCTGGCATCTGGGTCTGCTTGCTGAGGTGGAGAAGAGGGGGAGGAGGAAAGCCTCCTGTGTCCAAGACTCTGAGCTATTAAACAGCTTGCCCCAGCACTTCCTTACAAGTAAGAGGTCAGAAATATAATCACTCCAGAGGGCCCAGGAGCCATTCTGCCCCACAGAAGTATTTCTGTCTGGCGGTCAGAGGTTTCACAACCGCCGAACACCAGACCAACTCTGACGGAAGGTGATTCAGGGAAAATAAAAGTCGCAGCTGGGGCAGCTTTAGAATCCAAAGCACTTCGTGCCCATTTGAGAAATTCAGTCTGAGTGTGTGTTTTGCAAGGCCCTGCAGAAAGCTAGCTACAGGAGGCCTCAGGCAGATTTCTGCAGCCAGCACAGCACACCACCGGCTGGGGAGGATTTGGCAGCTGGACAAGTCAGGCTGGGGACGCTTGTCGTTAGGGGGATGCTGGAAGGTTTTGGCAGCTGGGGTGGCAGTCAGTGTGGCTGGGTGATTGCACTACTGGGATTGGGGGTTGAGGCTTTTACACGCAGGGTGGAGGGGTTAACAGCCAGTGGGGGTGGGGGGGAATAGGCTCTTCTTAGATGGCAGGCCTCCTTCTGCAACCTGTAGGTCGGGCCTTTCGTTTTCAGTTTTTATTTTATTTCATTTTTCCCAGGAATTTATCAGTGTTAATTACCATAACAACAAAAACAGGTGAAAATCGGTGCAAAAATCTATTAATAGTTTTTCTGGGTAAATGTTGGGGTTTCTTTTGGTGGATGGAAAGACCAGGGAAATATTCAGTAGATTAAAAGCTCTGAATTCCATTCATCAATGTGGTTTTCTGTAGAACTAAAACAGAACTCAAAACACTATGCCCCCTCTGAGTTTAAGAAAACAATATCTCTCTAATCCCCAAATAAAACTTTTCATTTCAATAAACAGTTTACTGTTGTAGACTTAGAACTCTTAGCCTATAAATATTTACATTTAATAATTGGGCCATCCCATTTGCAGATTCATTGTAACTTCATCCTTTCCTCTTGTTTTGGTTTTTTTTAAAATTTTTGAATACTTTTGTGTTCTGAAATGTATTCTGATGCAGATTTTCATTTTCTTCCCATTTTAGTGTCAGATCTTTAAACCATTATCCGCAAACATTATCTGAAATGTGTATGTGGTGGGCATGAGATCCATCAGTACGTTCAGATGCATGCGCACTTCAGAGCTTGCGTGTGTGCCTGTTTGTTTGTTGTGTGTATCTTTTAGACTAATACACAGCATCACTTCAAGAGGCAGCTTTGCATATACACATAGACTAACGTATTATCATAATACATATATCTCATGCAATGTATTGTATTTTCCTACTAAAACAAGTTATTTTTATATACTTGAATGATACAAAAGTAGGATGAAAATCAGAAAAAAAAATGAATACTTTTTGTAAAACCTGGTCATTTTTCAGTAAAAATCAGTTTAAACAGAAAATGAAGGGACTTACCTGTTGGATAGGGGTTTTAGGAGCAGGGCCACAAAACAAAACAAACAGGTTCCTATATGCCTGCACATTTGACAAGTGCCTAGAGCTGTACAGGAGAAGCTAGAAGATCTCTTACTTTTTTGAAAGGTAAATACTGATGCTGTGTCAGAGTGGATCTGACATGCCATGGTGCTACTGCTTTTTGTTTTGAAAAGTATCAGCCACGTAATAGCTTGGGTGAACTGTATCAAGGTGAAGAATGGCTCTGAAGCCTCCTTTGCAAGTTAGATGTTCCTCATCAGGGGGTCAAATACAACTGGGAAAATAATGTGACCAATAAAAAGATGACTGCTGAGGGCACCAAGGCCATATTTCAAGGACCGCACACCTAAAACTCTGACCCCTGCCTAGCAAGACCATGGATGTCTTTGTCACAAGGAACAGAGCCCTAGGGTGAAGGGAAGACCAGAATCTAAACCCTAACCTTCTCCTACTACATGTGTTTTTTGGAGGGAATGATCGTTTGGATCATGCTATGTTAATTTGAAGTTTATTGACATTTGAAAATAACTGTTACGGTCCTTCTGATCATTATATTCTGCAGAGAAAAACAAACTGTTAGGTTAATGAGACCTAACTGTTATGATGCCAGGAGGCACACTAGCAGGACTCAAAGGTCACACTCATTGGCATATAAGTTTTAATATAAACATAGGCACACAATTATAATGTTCACTTGATCTTCTGTTTCCAAGGAACAGCTTGTGCATCGCAGCAAAAAGCAAAAAACAAACCAAGAAAATATCCTCAGAATCAAGCGGTGACATCCTGGCCCTATTGCAGTGAATAGGAGTTTTGCCACTGACTTCATTAGAGTCAGGAGTTCACCCAAGATGTTCAAACAGCCAACAGGTGCAGGATCTTTTTTTGGAAGAAAGGTTAATTAAGACGGTTGTGAGGTGAGTAGAACTGACAGAATTATTTGTTGGGGTTTTAGCCTCTTTATTTATTTGCAAATCATTCAGTGGTCCCTTCTCACCTTGGTATCCATTAACTGATCTATTGCTCTGATTGTATTTGTTATTTGTAAGTGTTTGCTGAATAGTTTACCTTAAAATTTCAACCAATGGATTGTTCATGAACTGTTCCATTTAACTATATAGTATTTCATCTCTACATGAAATTGCTATAAAGTGAGTTCATAACTGATTGAAAGATTGTACTTCAAGAGTAGGTATCAATGGTTTGCTGTAAAACTGGAAGTACATATCTAGTGGGTCCAACAGCGGTCTGTTCTGGATTTGGTACTATTCAACATTTTCATTAACGAGTTGGATAATGGAGTGAAGAGTATACTTATCAAATTTGCGAATGACTCCAAGTTGGGAGGGGTTGCAAACATTTTGGAGGACAGGATTCGAATTCAGAACAACTTTGACAAGCTGGAGAATTGTTCTGAAATCAACAAGATGAAATTCAATAAAGATAAGTGCAAAGTACTGCACATAGGAAGGAAAAATCAAATGCACAAATACAAAATGGGGAATTATTGGCTAGGTAGTAGTAACGCTGAAAAGGATCTGAGGGTTATAGCGATTCACAAATTGAATATCAGCCAACAATGTGCTGCTGTCACAAAAAAAGCTAATATCATTTGAGAGTGATTTAACGGAAGTGTTGTGTCTAAGATCTGGGAGGTAATTGTCCTGCTCTGCTTGGCACTGGTGAGGCCTCAGCTGGAATAGTGTGTCCAGTTTTGGATGCAACACTTTAAGAAAGTTGTGGAAAGAGTTCAGAGGAGAGCGATAAAAATTATAAAAGGTTTAGAAAACCTGCTGTATGAGGAAAAGTTATGAAAACTGCATATCTTTAGTCTTGAGAAAAGAAAGCTGAGGGGGGACTGATAATGGTCTTCAGATATATTAAAGGCTGTTATAAAGTGATCAATTGTTCTCCATGACCACTGAAGGCAGAACAAGAACTAGCTGGCTCCTCTACACCAAGGGAGATTTAGATTAGATATTAGGAAAAAGTTTCAAACTTTATGGATAGTTAAGTTCTAGAACAGGCTTCCAGGGGAGATTGTGGAATCTCCTTCTTTGGAGCGTTTTAAGAAAGGTTAGACAAATAACCGTTGGATGATCTAGGTTTACTTACCTCTGCCTCAGGACAGGGAACTGGACTAGCTGACCATTCAAGATCCCTTTCACATCTACATTTCTCTGATTATGGTATATGACTGTCCTCCTAACTCATGAGGTATTCTTTCTGCCACAGACTGGCTACATTAAATTATTTAATAAAAGAAAAACAAATAGTGAATATCACACTACTCTGGTTAAAAAAATATGTGAATGAATAATCATTTGTGCTCAAATTCATCAGTAGAATGGAGTTAGCAAATATTTTCACAAATCCTTAATGGCATCCCGAATCTCACAAACAACAAATAACAACAGCAAGCCAAACCTGCCACAGTTGTAGGTGAATCATTTTTCAAATTTGCTCTGGTTGTGATGAGACAACTGTGGCAACACTTCTAGTGCTCAGATTTCCTGGAGCCTTTTCATTCTGGCTTTAGGTCCAGGTAAATAGTACAGAGTCTGCAGATGTTTCACTGGCTTAGAATCTCCTTCTTATGATGATGAAAGGTCAGGTGTCTCTTTTAGTAGATCTATCAGCTGATTTTTCTGGAGCCGTCAGTAGCCTTTGATGCCAGTGGCCACTAGGTGGTGCTGACACTTTTGTGGGCCCTGGCAGAGAAAGACAGAGCTGTGCTAGATGGTATCCTCAGAAAGAAAAGAACAGAACCAACAGGTAGCGTTGGGCAATTGCTTGCCTGCCTGTGGTGTTTAGATATTGCTTGTGATTATTAGAACTGGGAGCACTGGCTGTTGAGAGTCTGAAAGGAAACAGGAAGAAGTGGGGAGGAGTTGAGGAGGCAGAGTGAGAGTTACAGAGGGTGCTGCAACAGCTTGGTAAACAGATTTCCACTTTAAAAATAAAGTTCTATTGAAGTCCGTTAGTACTTTGCCTGGTTGATACAACACAGCCCAAGAGGTGTTCAACAAGATTTTGGTGTCATCTTGCCTTTCCAACACCTAGGTGAGGCTGCTGGGTGAGATTGTGCGGTGGAGTGGGCCACAGTGCTATCAACATGTTGAGAAGATTCAGCTCACTCACTCTTTTTCTTCACATGCAGCTGATGCAGTCTATCCTTCCCCAAGTTGTTTCTTGGATAAGGTGACTGTGGCTCAGATCACAGAAGAATGAAGGGTAGCTGATTGCCTCCAGCTGTTTCTGTCAGCCAATGGCAGAACTGATAGCATCCCTTCTGTCAGTAAGGTTCATGGTCTGGGGATCTTAGTGGATCCTCAGCTGCTGTGCTGCAGGTTCAAGTAGCAACCGTGGCCAATAGTGACATTATTTCCATCTACATTTGGCCAAGAGATTGTGGCCTTTCCTTTTGGATGTGGGCCTCATCCCAGCCTCTGTCAGCTCCAGACTGGATTACTGAAATGTGCTCTCCTGAAGATCATCCAGAAACTACAGGTGGTGCAGAATGTTGCTGCTGGTCTCGTGGTGCTTCAGCTGATGGGGAGCATGTGACATCTCAACCCCACAAACTGCACTGGCTTCTCATTCATTTCTGGGGGTAATTCAAGATGAGCACAAATCATACTGTACTTGAAGAATAAACTAGACTCCATCTCGCTGTAACTTAATTAATTTAGTTGAACCCTTATCTTCCATGCATAATGGTCCAGTCATCCAGCAATCCAACTGCCTGGATGAATGGTACAGCGACTTCCCATGCATTTGTATGCTATCTTTTTCTCTTGATTGATATTAACTGATAAACACTCTCTGTTGACAAGAGCTTTATCCCCAGTAAATCCATCTCCTCCTCCTGCTGCTTTTTCTCACCAGAGGTCAGAGTTCTGAATCTGACTGCAACCTCGCAACTGTTGTCACCAATTTGCTTGTAGCAAACAGGAGGAAGAGGTGATGACCATGACAGGTATGGTTACTGGTAGGAACTTTAAATGGCTTATCTACCTTACATCAGCCTTTTAATTTGTTTGCTCCTTGTTTGACCTTGCACTGAAATACCCCTTCATCCTTCTGGCTTTATCATTGTTTCAAATATTCTTCTCCTCAGCTCACGTCTACACTTGGGAAACTGTGTTACCTAGAAATGCAGCTTCAGCAATCCAGGCAGCCTTGCTCTGTCGGTTTGAGTTATTTCAGCTGAAGCTGGACTTGATTAACTGTTGGAAATTCAGGCCACTTGACAAGATATTGCTCTCAGAATGTAGTGATGTAATTGCCAAAACCCCCTCAGGCTTGTACTGTATTTTCTTAGTGACCCAATAATGCCATGTAACTACAGTACAAGCCTTTAGCCAAGGGAAAGGTCACCACGTGGGCACTGGATTCGCATCAAACTTGAGCACTCCCAGGATCTGCCTGCATTAGACTCCATTGGTCAGTGACATACAGGAGTCAGGAGAATGCCAAAATACTTGGAACAATGAGAAGGAATATCCCCATCCGAACAGTGCAAGTGTTTGCAGAGCTGTCTCTGTTCTCTCAGCGCGTGTCTACGCTGCAATCAGAGGTGTGACTGCAGCACCCGGACACATACCCAAGCTAGTTCTGATCCAGCTAGATAGAATAACAAACAGCCATGAAGCTGCTGCAGCACAGGTTAGCCACTCTAGTAATACTCAGGGTCCTACACAGCCTTGTACAGCCTGGGCTGCCACAGCTTCACTGCTATTGTTTTTCAAACTATCTAGATGGAAACTTGCTGGGTATGTGTACAGGTGCTGCAGTCACACCTCTGAGGCAGTGCTATTGAAAACAGCTGACTGTCCAGATCAGGGCTGAGGTGGTGCTAGGAATGTATTCCTCTGGGTTTACATCCCTAGGATTTATTAGTTCTTAGACTACAAAACTCTCTGCAGCAGAGACTTTCTTAATGTTAGTACATACAACACCCAGTACAATGCAGTCCTGATCCATCCTGATTGGGACCCCTGTGCACTACAGCCCTAGAGACAATGAATAAAATAAAATGACATTACTTGAAATCTGGAAATACTTTGAAAGTTTATAGGGGTTTTTTTTAGGTACATATATGTGAGTTTGCTTTGGTCTTGGCCAATACAAAAATTAAAATTCCCTTCATTCCTCTGGCTTGGCACAAGATACATAGCACAGGATTGAAATTTCTAATGCAGCTCTACATTTCCTGTTGATGCTGATTTGTCAGCTTTGCTTACACTGATCCGCGTAGGGGGCGGGGAGGGGTCATCTGTGAGGACCAGAATGATCTAGGAGTATTTTCTCTGATGTTTCCAAAGACAGGAGAGGACTGTGAAGCTTTCTGTACGTCACTCAGCATCAGCTGTTAGGGCCTGATCCAACTTCCACTAAAGTCATTTGATAGGTTACCACTGACTTTAGTGGGAGCTGGATTGGGCCCTTAATCAGAACAGATTAACAGCTCTGCCACATTCCTATTCACTGTCTCCAATCCCTCACTATTTTTAGTAGCATTATTTTCTCTTTTGTGGTCTCTCTCCTGAAGCTAGATTTAAAAAAAAAACAACAAAAAAAAACCCCAGAAATTTTCTCTGAAATCTGTTCACTATTTCCTTGGACTCTTCAAATTATCCTTTTAACTTGTGATTGCTTATTATTACAGACATTCCAGTCCTCCTCTTTATCAGATTATACATATTTTTTAAAGCCTTCTGCTTATCACTTATTTGCCTTGCTGCTGTACCACACTCTTCCCTATTTAGACTTAGCCAGGATGAATTTTTAATTGCAGTTCCTCTGCAACTGTTTGTTAAATGTTTCCATTTTTTCCTGTAGTAGATTAATTTCTGATACTGTATATTAGAGGGAAGGTCTCATACACTCCACAGTTCCACTGCTGCAGAATTTGCTGCAGAATCTATCCCTTGCTGCTGCAGGATCTGAGCTCTGAAATAAAGAATTAATAAATAATAATAATATACATTTAGCCCTTCTGTTTGCAAAGGAAACCTTCCCGATATGAATGGAATGTATACTGTTGTCTGCCTGAGTCTGCAGATAGCCTGAAACAGACTAAGAGATGTGAACTGCCTCATTCAGCTCACTGGTGGTGTTAACTCTGAGGCACTATTGCAATATAAATGGGTTTGGGAGGATTCCAATTGTATTGGTAAATGTCAGCAAATGTCGATTTCACCATACACGTGCGCGCGCACACACACTGATACAATGTTTCCATTGATGATAATCAAAATTTAAAGATCGGCAAGGTAAGAAAAATGCTGCTTGAGAACTTATTCAAGTTTGATTTAAGGATTTGTATATTTTTGACATGTGATGTTGACAATTTGAACGTTAATGGTTATAAAGCTTTAACTTTTTGAACCTATGTCTACTGTTATAAAATGATTATTCTCCAACCCCCGACCCCGCTCAGCGCACGGCCAGCTGAGTGAACGGAACCCCAGGCCGGCAGAGGCTGAGCGGGGCAGGTAGCCAGGACCCCAAACCAGCGGCAAGTGTCGCCCCTGGCTCCCCCCTCACCGCGCCTGGGTTCTGTGGCTCCTGGGAGCGTAAGCCACCAGGGCGCGGGGTCCAGAGCCTGCTGCTGGAGGGGCAGTGGTGGCAACGGCTCCTGCAGTGGATGCATGTGGGCAGCGGTCCACGTGCGCCCCCCGGCTCCTCCATCACTGTGTTCGGATTCTGTGGCTCCCGGGAGCGTGAGCTGCCACCCCTCTTGCAGCTCCCCTTGCTCCCGCTGCCTCAGCACTCCACGTGGAGTTTTGCCTCCTGGCGCCCACATACATCCATTGCAGCCTGCAGGATCCCCCCGGGAGGGCGCCGGGCCGCAGTCTGGGCAGGAGGGGGGCGGGTGCAGCGGCTCCCTGCTAGCGGCGCTGCTGCCTTTGCAGGGCTGCTGCTCCCCTGCACCACGCCAGCTCCTCCATGGCTGGGGCTCACTGCTACCACAAGCGGGACGCTCTGGCTCTCCGGTGCCTTCGGAAGGTGGCTCCTCCCTTCCGACTTGCTGCAGCAGCCCAAGCCCGGCAAAGCCAGTGAATGGACTCGAGGCTGGGGCCACTTGGGTGGAGTAGGGAGGGCTCGCAGGGGTGCTGTGCACCCTCCAGGTGGTTCAGGGGGCAAGGAAGGGGGATCCTGGTCTGGGGAGCACCCCTGGGCATGGCTGGCCCCTGGGCAGGCTGACCCCTGGGGTCTATAAAGGCTCGTTGGGATTTGCTCCTCAATGAACCGATGTGCAAGGGGGAAGAGGTGTGTGCAAGGTAGAAGTTTTGACTAGGATGCAAAATATCCTTGCACCGGCCCTGCCCCAGGGAGTGCATGCACCCCAGGTTAAGAACCACTGCACTAAACTGAAAAGATCTGCATTTTAATTTAATTTTAAATGAAGCTTCTTAAACATTTTAAAAAACTTGTTTACATACAACAATAGTTCATAGACTTATAGAGAGAGACCTTCTAAAAATGTTAAAATGTATTACCAGCACGCGAAACCTTAAATTAGAGTGAATAAATGAAGACTCAGCACACCACGTCTGAAAGGTTGCCGACCCCTGTTATAGACTATAAATACCTACACGGGGAACAAATATTTAATGATGACCTGTCATAAGTAGATAGGTAAGGGTTAATTTTCTTTTACCTGCAAAGGGTGAACAAAGGGGGAACCAAACACCTGACCAGAGGACCAATCAGAGACCTGGATTTTTTTTAAAGTCTGGGAGGGAACTGGAAACTCAGGGTCTTTTTTGTTTTCCTCGCTGTGTGAGTAAACAAGCTTTTCTTCTAACTCCATCTTCTTTCAAATATTCTACTATAAAGTGTGAGTACAAAGGAACCAAAGTAATCGGCTGTGATGTGCTTTGATTTGTATTACAATGGGTGTTGATTTGCTGGACTGGTTTAATTGGGCTATCTTTTAGATCAGACTGTTTATTCATATTTTCTTATAAGCAGAGCCTGTATGATCTCTGTAATGCAGTATATTTTTTTTTTCTTCTTTTTATATAAGTTTCTTTTTTAAACTTGTGGTGAGTTCTTTTCCTAGTGAGGCAACGGGGAGAGAATTTTCGTGCTGGAGTCCTGTTACATCTGTGACAGGCTAGGGAGGCGGGAAAAAGTTACGGGGAAAGAGAGAGAGAGAAATCAGCTCTGTTCCCTGGTGCTTAAGGCTTGTCTCTTTGGAGAGACAGAGACCAGTTTCTTGGTATGGTCATGTAAAGAGATTGCATCAATCCCCTCAGAGCGGAACAACGGAGAGAGAGGGAGGAGAGATCATTCCTTTGCCGGTAGACTCATACTTCTGAGTCTTGGGGGGGGTCCCCCAGGGAAAGGTTGGGGTGACTCGGGGTGACCAGGAACCCTAAAAATCCTGGTTGGTGGCAGCGATATCAGATCCAAGCTGGGTATAAGCTTGGGGGAGGTTCACAGTAAGCACCCAGATGTTGTACGCTAAAGTCCAGATTTGGGACAGACGCTTACCACATGGCCTCTTCAGTCTAGCAGAGAAAGGTACAACAAGATCCACTGGCTGGTAGCTGAAGCTAGACAAATTCAGACTGGAACTAAGGCATACATTTTTAATAGCGAGCATAATTAACCATTGGAACAATTTATCAAGAGTTGTGGTGGATCCTCCACCACTGACAATTTTTTAATCAAGAGTGGATGTTTTTCTAGTAGAAGCTATGATCTAGGAATTATTGTGGGGAAATTCCATGGCCTCTGTTATACAGGAGGTCAGACTAGATCACAATGGTTCCTTCTGACCTTAGAATCTCTGGTTATGTGTTTTCAGTACAAAATTCTGCAGCACATTGGAAATTAAAGTTTTGCAGCAACATAAATTTAATTTACCATAAATTAAATAACACAGAGGATATAGTCTTGATTGTATTATTCATTTCCATATTTAGTCCAATAAAAGCTTCCTCTTTTAATTTATCTGAAGCTGCTGTGGAATATCCAGTCTGATGCACGGGAGTGGCCAGAACTTAACCCAAAGTTGCTGCAGAGAACACCGGACCTTGGTTATAGGTTCTCAAATGACATCAGAAATTTAAAACTCTTTTAAAGGAGAAATACCCCAACATAAGAAACTTTTTGTATGGCCTTTTCTAAGACTCAGGATTACAATAGAATCTGTTATGTGATGATCTGTGTGGGCATCCCCATTATAACTGAATGAATACTATTCAATGCAATAAAATAGAGCTTAAAGCATCAGAAAAGTGGTCTGAGCAAGTGTTATCTGAACTTTAACAATAAATAAACACAATTTGAGTTGTTACTGTTGTTCTTTCCTTTTGTCATTTGACTATGGCCAGAGAGATTGTTCAGACTATTACAAAGTGAACTGAGTTTTTTCAGATCATTTCGAATGTACTAATTGAAATTCACCTATCTCACACCAGAGCTCAAAAATGTTTTTCCTCGTGGAATGTGAACATACAACAATATTTTGCATGAATACAGTGGTTTCCATCTGAGAATCTCCAAGCACTTTGCAAAGGTGGGTAAGTTTTATGATCCTGATACAGAAGGAGAAAGTGAGATACAAAGAGGTGAAGAGACTTTCCCAAAGTCACACAGTAACTTAGTGGCAGAGTCAGGAGTAGAATCATTTCTCTCAGTACCCAGACTTCTCTAATCACTGCGTCACACTGCTACACAGGGCCAAGTTCTCTTCTTTCTGCACAGACATGCTTACATTTTCAATATGACTTGTGCTTTTGGGTGACTTGCCTTTTGGGGGGCCAACTTAAGGCACCTTAAATGGGCCTCATTTTCAGGGGGCAAGTGATCAGCGTTATCTGAAAATCAGGCCACTTTAAGGGGTCACCCAAAATCACTAGTTGTTTTTGAAAATATAGGCCAGGGCCTCTTACTGCTATGTTTATGCATGCCTAGACTTTTGCATATACATACCAGATGTATATGCACAGGGGCTCACCCCTATGTATGCACATTGAGCCACATATGCCCACATGCATATACACATTCTCTCTTCCTCCCTTTTCCTTGTGTGTTTGCATGTCACTCTGCCAGGCTCAGGTTTTTGGCAGCCAGCTCCCTCCTGCCCTCGCCGCACGAGCAGCAGGCATTAATTCTCCCATCTGCAAACTTTACTCTTTTCCCCTCCTCTCTTTCTTGCCTTCCAGCAAACAGGCCCTCGCTTTACCTAAAAAAAATCTGCAGCCTCCCACCAGATTCTAATCTGGTGCTTTTTAATCAAACAAATTTGCTGCTGAAATCAGTGCCAGCAGGGAGAGAGCTGCTAATTACCAAACACCATAGTGAATAAACAGTATGACGTACTGTGCTCACAGCTGTAACCCATTCACACACTGGCCCCGTCATATAAATGGCATAGCTGGACACACCTGAAAGCAACAATCACACAGACTCTACCCAGCCTCACATGCCAACATGCACATATGTGCACACAACCCTTCACTGCCTCTTCTCGTGTAGAAGAAAAGCCTATGCAGTTTGTATTGGATTGTATGTGCTAAGGACCTTGTCTCACGCTATAAATATATCCATAGAAAAAAACCTTTGTTCAGTAAAGGTTGCAGGCACATAATCAATGATTTGAGTGTATGGGGAGAACATCTCAGACACAGGAGTCAAATGCACTAACTTTTATTTCTCTTCTGCTTTCTGGTTGGTCCCCACCCTCCATCAGTTAAAGTGACAAACAAGTGTTATTAGTGGGTGAATGCCTCTACTTTTAGATTATCATAATTCAGGATCCGCTTGACCAATTCACTTCCAATTTTATAGAAAATTTTTGCCCTGGATCCAGGGCAAAAGTATCCAATTTGAGGCAGATATTACTTTTGTGGTGGATTTTAAGGGCAACACAGTTTATAATGTTTAGCAACTTCTTAGTTTAGCAAAGCTAATGCAAATCACTTTACATGTAACTTAAATATTAGACTGCTAAATGCTTTTCCCTCTCATTGCCTTCTGTCCTACCTTCCGGTTCTGTGCCTTTATTATGATTGCAGAATTACTTACAGCCCTAACTTTTACCTCCTTGTGTGTCTCAAACTGACAGCATCAGAACCTAGTCTCTTCCTTTGCAATGTAATTTACAGAGGACTCCACTGCATACTTTTAAAAGTATGAAGAGGGTTAGTTAACTTCTTAGGAGATGGGGGGGATAGGCTAAAGAGGGGGAGTAAAACTATTTTTAATTTTTATGCAGTTTCTGGTTGCAGGCCGAACCAGAAATTTGAAGTGTCAGAAGAGTGTGACAAAGTCTGTTCTGGCAGTGTTCATAGGTGAAATACTAGAAATCTCACCTAGAACTTTAGCCTAAATGTATAACCTCCACAGGTTAGCATGAGCATCCAAAGTCTGAATGCTTGCTCAAACCAAATCTTTGAACCTTTTGAGATTCACCAACATTAGATGTAATAATCACACTTCCTTCTAATCCTAGCTCACTATGAAAAAGAAAAAGGGTGATGAGAAAGGAATGGTCTGCTCATTTTCAAACTGAAAAAGAAAAAACTAGGCAGGGGAGGCTACAATACAGCCATCAAGGCAAAGTAAGATTAAGAATAAAGCATCTCCAAACACAGGAGAACAATCCCAAAAACAGGACTTAAACATCTTTCCTGCTTTCTTCCCACCTCCCTTCCAGTTTGCATCATTAAAAAAATACCAACCCTTAATAGCTGGATTCCCCAAAAGAGGCTGAATCCAGATGGAAGTGGGTTGCAAAAGCATTGTAAGAACTTGCTACACAAAGATCTGCAGGGGTACAGGCAGCAGAATTAACTCACAGGGGAGATTGTGCAGATGTGGCACATAAAGCACCGTCCTTGGGTGACAAAGTTTCCCAGCATAGGTTTTTGTCAGCACTGACAAACAGCTCGAGAAGGCAGCAGCAACATGAGTCGATCTGAGTGAAGCCACTCTGAAATAGCAAATGCGTAACTGCCTGATGGCAGAGCCCTTCCTTTTGTGGCCATTGTTGTCAGGGCTTTTTTGGAAGGATACACTTTGTCCTTGAGAATTTATTTATTTATTTGGACAACTAGCATTTGGGGTAATGCTATAGATTCCATCAACACAGGAGCCTGCTGAGGCCTTTCTTCCTAGCACTAAGCCCCCACCCTGTGAGACCAGCATGGTGTCTCCTGATCTTTCCAAATGAAATTAGGAAAATGGGCCGTCTGACTTGCATCTGCCTTGCACTGCACGAAACGGCATTACAGAGAGGGCTCATTTGCTGGAAAAAGTAATAAATGTAATTTCCAACATGAATTAGCTGTACCACACCGGCTCCAAAAAAAAAAAAAGGAAAGAGCCCACTATCCATAAAACAAAACAAACCCACAACAGTCCCTCAGCTTCCAAAGGAGGACAGATAGTGGGTTAAACTTCAAAATAAAATGGAAGACGTTCTAGAGTTCTTTTCAAATCAATTTTCATAGCTTATAGTTTTACAGAGGCACTGGACAGCCCAGCTAGAGCAAGGAGTTCTGTAGTTTTTGATGGAAAAAAGTGTGTCCAGTGATTAGAGCAGGGGGCTGGGACAGAAAGCTCAGAGGTTCTATGCCAAGCTCAGCCAGTAGCTCTATGTGACCTTCCTGGGTAATTCCAGGAGGAATTTTAGGTAGGCAAAATGTAATTACTCCAGTTAGAACATGGCCAGAATGCTGGGGTTATCATCCCTGACTCATATGACAAATGCCATGCGGTAAGGATTTGGGTTTCTATATTATCTGAAGAGTGGTACTCCTGGGAGCACAGTGCTACCTAGCTAGGAGTGTGTGAATGTTGTGGAGTTTGTGGGTTAACAAATCTCTTAAACTATCTTAGAGGCTGCAAAATTAGTCAGAATTTCCAAACTTCTCTTTTTGTGTCATTTACCCACGCTTTTTAAATAGAGTGTTTTGCCCCCCTACTATGTATTCTGGGTAGAAGCTGGCAGGAGTACATACTGTTTATATTGTACATATAGAACATGGTATATTTATTTCTTTATTACATTCTTTTCCCCTCTCTCTGCCCCTTTCTCCCCCCATCCATCCTGAAATGAAACATGAACTCAGTCTCATTCCTGACAGAGTCAGTATTAGGCAAAATAACTTCACCAGCCTCTATTCCAGCACCGTGTTAGGACATTAGCTCAATACTCAGCAGCGACAACCATCTAAACACAAGTTGATCTCTAGGGATTTGCTATGAATTGGTGGTAGCACCAATGTAAAATCTGGCATCCTCATCAGTCAACAAACAGCATGAATACACACAGGTTCTCTTCCAGCACCGCTGCAAGGCCTTTGTGATGAACTCATCCAGGCTCGACTGTGTATCACCTGATTCCCATGGCAAGAGATGCAATTTCAGGGAAAACCAACAGAAGGTCTTTTATTTGTGCACAGACAGCTCGTAAGAGGGCCCAACATGTAATAGGTGATAATAATACTTAATATTTCTAATCCATAGATCTCAAAGAACTTTACAGAGAAGAGAAAACATTGTTATATCTTTTTTACAGAGGCATTAAGTGACTTGCCCAAGGACCCACAGCAAAGCAATGGCAGAGAAAGAACGGAATGCAGCTGTCTTGATTCTCAGTGTAGTTCCTATCCACCCAATCACACTGCTTATTTCACCTCAATGATCCCCCCCCCCTCTCCTTAGCCCTAACACCACCTGCCGTAGCCCAATTAATTTTCCCCATCAGCTGGAAGTGACCTATGCTGAACCCTGTTTAGAGGAGGGGTTACTACATCTTGTTCTTATTATTACCTTCATGAATTCCCACAGCTTCCTGTCTAGCTCTTAATGATCCAACAGTACAGATGAGCCTTGAATGTTGCTTACCAACAGAAAAAGCTAATTGCTGGCACAACTGCTAGACTGTATCATACTCATAATGCCATTGGTCTATAGAAACACTTTCTGGAAAATACTCTCCTGCTGTTTCAGAATTACTGTTGAACCTACAGCCAATAACTCGCCCCTGTAGACAGGAATTTCTTCCTGACATGGTTACAGAGGATTGGTCAGTTTTGCAAGGATGAAACGCAATGTTTGCACAAAATTAGGGTTGTTTTAAAGGACACTGTTTTGAGGAAAAGCACAAAACTGCACTGTTTTAAAAACTGCACTGTTTTAAACATGGGAATTCATGAGCTTCACTGCCTTTGGAGGCGAGAGATAGCAAAGTAGTTACATAAAAGTTCCACACTGGAGTTCTTATCTCTTGCAATTGTATTCGAGTCTTGCAATATCTGATTTTTTTTTTTTTAAAACCTTCATTCCTAGAGTCAGGTGATCCTAGGTAAGAATCTCCCTTTTCTTTCTTTTTTAAGTAAGTTTCTACCTCTCATGATTGCAGAGAAAAACTGGAAACTGTGAACCTTAAAGGCTCAAAACCCAGAAGGCAAGTAAAGAAAAGCCCAAATTTACTAATTTTAAAATCTCATGACTTATAAGCCAATCTTCTGATTCTGTAGGCCTGTCTCATGCTTTTTCAGTGGTGGAGATTAGCAATACTATCTCTTTGATCTAATTCCCAAAGAGAACTGAGTTGGTTCCTTGTTTTCAAGACTGAACTGCAATGTATAAATGTAGCTTATGTAGAAAAAACACACTGTCTTTCCCTAGTTTGCACACAGCTGATGCTTTCACAGGCCTTGTGATACCTGTAAGATTAATTCTGTCCCTCTACTCATGAAGGATATAATCTGCCAGCAGTAAATATATCAGATATTAAACTGATGCTACCCTGGATCTTATCCAAAAGATAAAAAAAAAGCAACCGCACACGTTCAGAGATTTTTGACAGAGGTCAGCTCTGAAGTGCATTAACTTTCCTGATTGCAGCAAACGGGTAAGGATTGCTGTGTACTTCAAGCAAAACATTCTCCATCCATTTTCTCTTACATACACATGAGGTAGGTTGTTCCCCTTTCGCCCAACCTTTAGTCAGACACAACATATTTTCAAGTCTTGATGGCTTTTAGCAATGAAACAAGGGTCTCACAATCACTGATGTTCACATCCCCAACCCCTGAGAATGAAGGCCTTTTACTCAATTCAGAAACAAAAACACTTTGTACTTCTATAACACCTTTCAGAGCATTTCAAAGTGCTTGGCAAATGCCTCTGTTGCTCAAAACACCCTAGTGCAGCAGATGATATTATGCTCATTTTATGGAAGGGGAAAGAGAGGGATAGAGAAGTTAAGTGACTTGCCCAGGGTCACATACACTTGGTGCTTAATTGAACAAGGACACAGTATCAGCTGCATGCCATTTTGTTTGGCTTCCAGTCACTTAAGTTTTAGAACAAGAGCAAGGCCATTTAGATGAAAAGTATGACTCACTCTCTGCTGCGTTAAATACAGAAAAGAAAATCAATTCCTAGGATGCTCAAATTGGAATTTTAATCTTTTCTTCAGCCAAACCATCAGGCAAAGAAAAACTGCAGCATTGCTAAATAAGAGTGAGAATTGCTCTGCAATGCTTAGCACTTCCCCTGGCGTGCTGAATCCTGACTAAGAGGTTTGTAAGGCATCCCACTCAAATTCATTGAGCTATTAAAAAGCAGAGAATTTTGTCTAACTAGTAATTAACTTGCACTGACTGAATCTCTGTGCCATCTGTATATAAAATAACCTTGTCCCCAAGAGGCTAGGCATCTTTGGCGGCAAGGGACGGCCCTAATGCAAAGGCAACAAGGACCTCACTAGCCTCTGTAGGAAAGATTATTGGAGGCTAAATGCCCCCTTTGAAGTGCCATACAGTACAGTTATGTTCCCTAATGAATGGCTCTGCATTCTCAAACTAGCCAATCAGAATGAGGAACTGAGTATGCAGTGTTCCAGCCACTGTTTTCTGGAAAGATCCTGACAGTATTTTCTCTGCAGTGTGACTCTCCCGGGCCTTAGAAATAGTGTTTGAGGGATTCCGCGCAGGAGGAAAGGAAACAAAGCAGAAGTAAGTGTGTAGATTTTAACACTGAGAGGGAGGAAAATCAAATAAGAGAATACAGCAATGGAAAAAGGAACAGCAGTCACTAGGAGAATGGACAATGCCAATACCAGTCTGGTAGGTGACATTGGCAGTAGAATGGCTGTACCCAATTGGGTGAGGAATGTGAGTAAAGCCAAGCAACAACAATTAAGATGTTTGTACACCAATGCAAAGAGCCTGGGTAACAAAATGGAGGAACTAGAACTACCAGTGCAGAAAGTGAAACTGGATATTATAGGGATAACAGAAACCTGGTGGGATAGTACTCATGACTAGAATACAGGTATTGAAGGGAATGTGCTGTTCAGGAAAAACAAATAAAGGTAAAGGTGGTGGAGTAGCACTGTATATTAACGATGAGCAGGGCCGGCTTTAGGAAGTGTGGGGCCCAATTCGAACATTGTCGGTGGGGCCCTGGCAGGGATGACTTAAAAAAAAAGTGTAAAAAAAAGCCTCTCATTTCTTTCATGTATTATTTACTTTCCATAATTATATAAATAATAAAATTATATATTATATACATTACATCATATATGCTGTTGATTGGCTATTAATGACTGCCATTTCACATGTGTGGGTCCCCGCCACTCCCTGGGGGTGTGCACTATGTTGGTCCCAGCTGCTCCCTGCCCCCTCATTGAAGCAGGTGTGCAGGGTTACTGCCCAGGAAACTGCAGGACAGCAGTGGAGACAGAGGAGTGCAGGGCGGGCTGGCTTCAGGCAGGGCCGCAGGGGGGTGCAGCAGGGGTTTGCAGGGCTGGAGACAGAGGAGTGCAGGACTGGGTGGCTTCAGGCAGTGGGGTGCAGCAGGGGTTGACTGGAGACAGGGCAGGGGGTGCGCAGGGTGTGCAGGGCTGGTGCGGGCAGCAGTGTGTGGGGGGCTGGCTGGCTTTGGGCAGGGTTACAGGGGTATGTGGCAGGGGTTGGGTGGAGATAGGACAGGGGGTTTGGCAGGGGCTGGCTGTGGGCTCGGGGTGCAGAGCTGGCTGCAGGCAGGGGGGCTGGACTGGTGTGGGCAGGTCAGGGGGTGCAGCAGAGGCAGCTGGAACCCCAGCCCTTTAAGTAGCCCCCAAACTCCCTTCTACCCTGGGGACCTTTTAAATAGCCGCCGGAGCGCTGGGGAATGCATAGGGGAGGCCGGGCTCTGGCGGCTATTTGAAGGACCGGGGTGGCAGAGGCAGCTGGAGCCCCGGGCCCCTCACTGCCCCAGGGCTCGGAGGGCTATTTAAAGGGCCCAGAGCTCCAGCCGGCGTCGCAGGGCTTGCTGCGCTCTGGCCAGAGTTCCAGACGGGAGAGCAGGGCTTGCTGCGCTCCAGCCGGAGCCGCCGGGCTTGCCACACTCCGGCTGGAACGCGGCAAGCCCCGCGACTCCGCTCTCCCAGCCGGAGAGCAGCAAAGCCCCGCTGCCCTGCTCTCCCGGCCAGAGCTCCGGCGAGAAAGCGGCAAAGCCCCACGGTCTCGCTCTCCCGGCTGGAGCCCTGGCCGGGGCGCGGCAAGCCCCGCTGCCCCGGCTGGAGCTCTAGCTGGGAGAGCGGGGCCGCATCACGCTCCTGCCGGCGCTTCACTCAAAGGAGCGGGACCATGGAAGACCCCGGAGCAGACCGCAGCCGGGGACTGGGGTAAGTAAAAAAATAAATAAATAAAATAAATTAATTAATTAAAAAGGTGCCTAAGGCGTGGGGCCCAATTCCCCGGAATCGGCCGAATCGGCCTAAAGCCGGCCCTGACGATGAGGTAGACTGTAAAGAAATTAGAAGTGATGGAATGGATAAAACAGAGTCTATTTTGGCCAAGATCACTTTGGGGAAGAAAACTACTAGAGGTTCCCCAGGGATAGTGCTTTGAGTATGCCACAGACCCACAGAATCCAAACTGGAAAGAGACCTTTTTAATATTTTTCATGAAATAAATGCAACAGGAAATTATGTGATTATGGGAGACTTTAATTTCCCAGATATAGATTGGAGGACAAGTGCTACAAATAATGGTAAGGCCCAGATTTTCCTGGATGTGATAGCTGACAGATTTCTTCACCAAACAGTCACTGAAGCAACAAAAGATGATACCATTTTAGATCTGGTATTGGTGAGTAGTAAGGACTTCATAGAAGAACCGGTTGTAGGGGACAGCCTTGGTTCAAGTGATCATGAGCTAATTCAGTTAAAACTAAATGGAAGGATAAACACACACAGATCTGGAACTAGGATCCTTAATTTCAAAAGGACTAACTTAAAAAAAATTAAAGGAATTAGTTAGGGAAATGAAAACAATGAGGAGTCTGGTGGCACCTGTATGACTAACAGACTTAGGCCACGTCTATACGACGCGCCGTATCGGCGCGTTACAATCGATTGCTGGGGATCGATATATCGCGTCTCATCTAGACGCGATATCGATCCCTGAGTGCGCTTACATCGATTCCAGAACTCCACCAAAACCAACGGAGTTCCGGAATCGACATGGCAAGCCGCGCACATCGATCCCGCGCGGTGAAGACGGGTGAGTAGATCGATTTTAGATAATCGATTTCAGCTACGCTATTCTCGTAGCTGAAATTGCGTATCTAAAATCGATTTTCGCGCATCGTGTAGACACGGCCTTATTTGGGCATAAGCTTTCATGGGTAAAAAACCCACTTCTTCAGACGCATGGAGTGAAAATTACAGACACAGGCATAAATATACTGGCACATGAAGAGAAAGGAAGTTACCTTACAAGTGGAGAACCAGTGTTGACAAAGCCAATTCAGTCAGGGTGGATGTGGTCCACTCCCAATAATTGATGAGGAGGTGTCAATACTAAAAGAGGGAAATTTTGCTTTTAAATCTGTTATTGAATGCCCAAGGAGATGGAAGTGTTCTCCTACTGGCTTTTGTATGTTACCGTTCCTGTTGTCAGATTTGTGTCTATTTATCCTTTTATGTAGAGACTGTCCGGTTTGGCCAATGTACATGGCAGAGGGGCATTGTTGGCACATTGATGACATATCACATTAGTAGATGTATAGCTGAATGAACCCCTGATAGTGGGACTGATGTAGTTGGGTCCTCTGATGGGACCCAACCACATCAGGGAACTGGACTGGACTGGAGAATCCAAGGATCTGAATGTGGAGGAGGCCTGGAATTACTTTAAGTCAAAGTTGCAGAAACTATCTGAAGCCTGCATCCCAAGCGGGGGAGTTGGAGGGATTGTAGGGAAGAGTTGCAGCTCAAGGTGTAAGAGCAAGCATCTCAAACAGGTGATTAAGAGAAAGCATAAAGCCTACAAGAATGTAAGATGGAATAAATCAGCAAGTAAAGCTACCTCTTGGAGATCAGAAAGTGTAGTGGCAAAGTGAGAACTGCCAAAAACCAAGAAGAGTTGGACCTTGCAAAGGGAATTAAAACCAACAATAAAACAGACATACAAATAAATAAATACATTTAAAAAAAAAAGAAAAGAAAAAGTGGGACCACTAAACACTGAGGAAGGGATGGAGAATACAGATAATCCAGCCATGACCCAACACCTATACAAATACTTTGTCTCAGTTTTTAATGAAACTAATAAAGAGCTAGGCGGGGTGGCTAATGGGAACACAGATATGGAGGTAGAAATTATCACATCAGACGAGGAAGTCAGACTTAATAGGACTAAATCGGGAGGTGTGGATAGTCTCCATCCAAGAACATTTAAGGAACTGGCATGTGAAATTGTAAGCCCAAGGGCAAGGATTTTTAATGAATCTATAAACTCAGGGATTATAATTTATGACTAGAGAATTGTTAATATAGTTCCTATTTTTAAGAAAGGGAAAAAAGTGATTCAGGAAACTACAGGCCTGTTAGTTTGACCTCAACAGTATGCAAAGTCTTGGAACAATTTTTGAAAGAAAAAATAGTTAAGGATGTAGAGGTTAACAGTAATTAGGATAAAATACAACATGGCTTTATAAATAGGTAAATCATGCCAGACCAATCTCCTCTCCTCCTTCAAGAAGATGCCTGATTTTTTTAGACAAAGGAAAAGCAGTAGATCTAATCTACTTAGATTTCGGTAAGGCATTAGATACAGTTGCACATGGGAAATTATTAGTTAAATTGAAGATGGAGATTAATATGAGAATTGAAAGCTGGATAAGGAACTGATTAAAGGGGAGACAGTAACAGGTCATACTGAAAGGTGAGCTGTCAGGCTGGATGGAGGTTATTAGTGGAGTTCCTCAGGGATCGGTATTGGGACCGGTCTTATTTAACATTTTTATTACTGACCTTACACAAAAAGTGGGAATGTGCTAAAAACATTTGTGGATGACAAAGTTGGAAGGTATTGCCAATACGGGTGGAGGACCAGAATATGATACAAGAAGATCTGGATGACCTTATAAACTGGAGTAACAGAAATGGGTTGAAATTTAATAGTGCCAATGTGATGTAGCTGAGACAAAAACTAACGCAGTTCTAGGATGCATCAGGCGAGGTATTTCCAGTAGAGACAGGGAAGGGTTAGTACTATTATACAAGGCACTGGTGACACCTCATCTGGAATACTGTGGGCAGTTCTGGTCTCACAGATTTAAGAAAGATTAATTTAAACTGGAACAGGTGCCGAAAAGGGCTATTAGGATGATCATGGAAATGGAAAAACCTACCTTACGAGAGGAGACTCAAAGAGCTTGGCTTATTTAGCCTAACCAAAAGAAGGCTGAGGGAAGATATAATTGCTTTCTATAAATACTCCAGATGGATATATACCAGGGAGGGAGAGAAGTTATTTAAGTTAAGTGCCAATGTGGATCCAAAAACAAATGGATAGAAACTGGCCATCAAGCTTAGGTTTGAAATTAGATGATGGTTTCTAACCATCAGAGGAGTGAAGCCTTCCAAGGGGAGCAGTGGGGGCAAAAAAACCTACTGCCTTCGAGACTGAGCTTGATAAGTGTATGGAGGGGATTCATAGATTCATAGACTCTAGGACTGGAAGGGACCTCGAGAGGTCATCGAGTCCAGTCCCCTGCCTTCATGGCAGGACCAAATACTGTCTAGACCATCCCTGATAGACATTTATCTAACCTACTCTTAAATATCTCCAACTGAACCTTACACAAAAAGTGGGAATGTCTAAAAACATTTTTGGATTGGACAAAGAATTGGGAAGTATGGCCAATACGGGTGGAGGACCAAATTATGATACAAGAAGATCTGGATGACCTTATAAACTGAAGTAACAGAAAATGGGTTGAAATTTAATAGTGCCAATGTGATGTAGCTGAGACAAAAACTAACGCTAGTTATAGGATGCATCAGGCGAAGGTATTTCCAGTAGAGACAGGGAGTTTAGTACTATTATCAAGGCACTGGTGACACTCATCTGAATACTGTGGCAGTTCTGGTTCTCACAGATATTAAGAAAGATAATTTAAACTGGAACATGGTGCTAAAGGCTATTGGATGATCATGGAAATGCGAAAAAACCTACCTTACGAGAGGAGACTCAAAGAGCTTGGCCTTATTAGCCTAACCAAAGAAGGCTGAGGAAGATTAATTGCTTCTATAAATACTCCAGATGGATATATACCAGGGAGGAGAGAAGTTATTTAAGTTAAGTGCCAATGTGGATCCAAAAACAAATTGGGATTAGAAACTGGCATTCAAGCTTAGGTTTAAATTAGATGATGGTTTCTAACCATCAGAGGAGTGAAAGCCTTCCAAGCGGGAAGCAGTGGGGGCAAAAAAAAACCTAACTGCCTTCGAGATCTGAGCTGATAAGTGATGGAGGGGATTCATAGATTATTAGACTCTAGGACTGGAAGGGACCTCGAGAGGTCATCGAGTCCAGTCCCCTGCTTCATGCGCAGGGACCAAATTACTGTCTAGGGACCATCCCTGAAGACATTTATCTAACCTACTCTTTAAATATCTCCAGAGATGGAGATTCTACAACCTCCCTAAGCAATTTATTCCAGTGTTTTAAACTTACCCTGACAAGTTAGGACTCTTTTCCTAATGTCCACCTATCTTCTTTGCTGCAGTTTAAGCCCATTGCTCTTTTTCTATCATTAGAGATAAGGGTGAACAAAGTTTTCTCTCTCCTCTGATGACCACCCTTGTTAGAACCTGAAAACTGCTATCATGTCCCCTCTCAGTCTTTCTTTTCAACTTAATTAAACCCATTCTTTCAGCCCTTCCCTTTAGTAGGTCATGTTCTTCAAGACCTTTAATCATTCTTTTGTTGCTCTTCTCTGGACCCTCTCCAATTTTCTCCATATCTTTCTTGAAAATGCGGTGCCCAGAACTGGACCACAATACTCCAGTGAGGCCTAACCAGCGCAGAGTAGAGTGGAAGAACTTTGACTTCTCGTGTTCTGCTTTACAACCACACTGAACCTTACACAAAAAGTGGGAATGTCTAAAAACATTTTTGGATTGGACAAAGAATTGGGAAGTATGGCCAATACGGGTGGAGGACCAAATTATGATACAAGAAGATCTGGATGACCTTATAAACTGAAGTAACAGAAAATGGGTTGAAATTTAATAGTGCCAATGTGATGTAGCTGAGACAAAAACTAACGCTAGTTATAGGATGCATCAGGCGAAGGTATTTCCAGTAGAGACAGGGAGTTTAGTACTATTATCAAGGCACTGGTGACACTCATCTGAATACTGTGGCAGTTCTGGTTCTCACAGATATTAAGAAAGATAATTTAAACTGGAACATGGTGCTAAAGGCTATTGGATGATCATGGAAATGCGAAAAAACCTACCTTACGAGAGGAGACTCAAAGAGCTTGGCCTTATTAGCCTAACCAAAGAAGGCTGAGGAAGATTAATTGCTTCTATAAATACTCCAGATGGATATATACCAGGGAGGAGAGAAGTTATTTAAGTTAAGTGCCAATGTGGATCCAAAAACAAATTGGGATTAGAAACTGGCATTCAAGCTTAGGTTTAAATTAGATGATGGTTTCTAACCATCAGAGGAGTGAAAGCCTTCCAAGCGGGAAGCAGTGGGGGCAAAAAAAAACCTAACTGCCTTCGAGATCTGAGCTGATAAGTGATGGAGGGGATTCATAGATTATTAGACTCTAGGACTGGAAGGGACCTCGAGAGGTCATCGAGTCCAGTCCCCTGCTTCATGCGCAGGGACCAAATTACTGTCTAGGGACCATCCCTGAAGACATTTATCTAACCTACTCTTTAAATATCTCCAGAGATGGAGATTCTACAACCTCCCTAAGCAATTTATTCCAGTGTTTTAAACTTACCCTGACAAGTTAGGACTCTTTTCCTAATGTCCACCTATCTTCTTTGCTGCAGTTTAAGCCCATTGCTCTTTTTCTATCATTAGAGATAAGGGTGAACAAAGTTTTCTCTCTCCTCTGATGACCACCCTTGTTAGAACCTGAAAACTGCTATCATGTCCCCTCTCAGTCTTTCTTTTCAACTTAATTAAACCCATTCTTTCAGCCCTTCCCTTTAGTAGGTCATGTTCTTCAAGACCTTTAATCATTCTTTTGTTGCTCTTCTCTGGACCCTCTCCAATTTTCTCCATATCTTTCTTGAAAATGCGGTGCCCAGAACTGGACCACAATACTCCAGTGAGGCCTAACCAGCGCAGAGTAGAGTGGAAGAACTTTGACTTCTCGTGTTCTGCTTTACAACCACTGTTCAATCTGTTAATGCATCCCAGAATCACGTTTGCTTTTTTTGCAACAGTATCACACTGTTGACTCATATTTAGCTTGTGGTCCACTATGACCCCTAGATCTCTTTCTGCCATACTCATCATGGTATGATGAAACTGCCTACAATGGCATGTAGCCAATCTGCGACTGCTAGCAGCAAATATCTCCACAAGTCAGTGATGGGACACTAAGTGGGGCGGGTTGAGAGTTACTACAGAGAATTCTTTCCCAGGTGTCAGGCTGGTGGGTCTTGCTGACATATTCAGGGTCTAGCTGATCGCCAGATTTGGGGTTGGGAAGGAAAGACCCTGGCAGAGACCCTGGTAGGTTTTCACCTTCCTCCTGCAGCATAGGGTACAGGTCGCTTGCAGGTTTAAACTAGTGTAAATAGTGGATTCTCTGTAACTTGAAGTCTTTAAATCATGATATAAAGGTTTCAGTAACTCAGCCAGAGGTTAGAGGTCTATTACAGGTGTGAGTGGGTGGCCTGTAATGTGCAGATCAACTGATGATCCTGATAGTCCCTTCTGACCTTAAAGTCTATGAGAAAAAAAGAATAAAAGATTAAGAACATGATCCTGGGTGGTCCTGAGCATCAGCAACTCCTAATAATTTCAATCGGAGAAGTGTTCAGCACCAGTCAGGATCAGAGATTGAAAATAAAGGATGGAAGGAGACATGGATCTAGAAACGTAAGCAACCCACTCCCTAATGCTATTTTTCTTGTTAGGATTTATTAAGATAGTTTATGAGAGACCGAGGCTAGTGGAAATGTTTAAGTATACTGTAGTTAGAGGCAACAACTACTTTTGAACACAAATCCCTGCATACCTCTGCTGTCTGAAGCAGAATGCACAGGGCATGGAAAGAGTGCTGTGCATCACTAGATGGATGGTAATGCCACCTGGAGTAAAGCCAAGAGTCAAAGCAAGTACACGGGCATAGAGAAAATAACTTAAGTAGCTATCAATGGTGGCTCACAGGCTTCTAAATTTAGCTTCACTCCACCACCAGGCAAAGTTCTGGACAAGACTTCACTGACAGCACAATGCCTGAAAGAATGAAAACTCTTATTTTTGGCATCTGTCTCACCTTTTAAAGAGCAGCACGTTTCGTCTGTCCCTGACCAAACCTGCCACTTAGAGTCTGCCCATTACAGTTCACAGCAGTCTTGTCAAGGTTTCTTTCCCCACTCTCAACTTTAGGGTACAAATGTGGGGACCTGGCATGGACACTTCTAAGCCTAATTACTAGCTTAGCTCTGGTATACTGCCACCACCCAGAATTCCAGTGGCTGGGGCACTCTGTTCCCCCAAACTTCGTCCCTCCCTGGGTTGCCTTGAGGGACTTCACCAATTCCCTGGTGAACACAGATCCAAACCCCTTGGATCTTAAAACAAGGAGAAATTTACCATCCCGTTCATTTCCCCCCACCAATCCCTGGTGAGTCCAGATCCAATCCCCTTGGATCTTAAAACAAGGAGAAATCAATCAGGTTCTTAAAAAGAAAGCTTTTAATTAAAGAAAGAAAAGGTAAAAATTATCTTTGTAAAATCATGGAAAAGGCTTTACAGGGTAATCAGGATTCCTATAGACCAGAGGGACCCCCCCTAGCCTTAGGTTCAAAGTTACAGCAAACAGAGGTAAAATCCTTCCAGCAAAAAGAAACATTTACAAGTTGAGGAAACAAAAATAAGACTAACACGCCTTGCCTGGCTAATTACTTACAAGTTTGAAACATGAGAAACCGATTCAGAAAGATTTGGAGAGCCTGGATTGATGTTCCATCCCTCAGTCCCGAGAGCGAACAACGAACAAAACAAAAAGCACAAACAAAGACTTCCCTCCACCAAGATTTGAAAGTATCTTGTCCCCCATTGGTCCTCTGGTCAGGTGTCAACCAGGTTTACTGAGCTGTTTAACCCTTTACAGGTAAAAGAGGCATTAACCCTGCACGTTTCGTCTGTCCCTGACCAAGCCTGCCACTTAGACTCTGCCCATTAGAGTTCACAGCAGCCTCTAGAAAACTTCCCAGTTTCAGGAGGAAAGAGAGTCTCAACTACTTTAAAACCTTCTTGCTTTCATTTGAAGTGATGCACGGGCACGCCTAACTAAACCGAAACCACTCCTTGACTTAAGCTGCTTCTGCATAGGTGGCAGTATCTCGTGCGAAACACTACAGCTGATGTGTTACACTGTCAAAACCATCCCAATGAATAGCAAGCTCTCAGACATTCTCTGATAACACCTAGTTCCTCTGAGTTCTGCAGAAGAAACAGCCCTGTTTAGTCCTCCTTGTGAGGAACTAACCTTGGAAGCTGATGCCTCTTGTCTCCTCATGGTTAGCAACCAGAGAGCACCCTGGCTCCATCAGATAAGCAGAATGTGGCCATTATGGGTAGTTCTCTGAAAACATCTGCTAATTACTCAGCAGTTAAAAAAGCTAACAGAATGTTAGGAAGCATTAGGAAAGAGATAGATATGACAGCAAATATAATGCCATTATATAAATCCATTGCACACCCACACCTTGAATACTGCATGCAGTGCTGGTTGCCCCATCTCAAAAAGATATATTAGAAATGGAAAAGGTACAGAGAATGGGAACAAAAATGATTAAGGGTATGGAATAGTATGAGGAGAGATTAAAAATACAGGGACTGTTGAGCTTAAAATAGAGACATTTATGGGGAGATATGATAGATGTCTATAAAATCATGACTGGTGTGGAGAAAGTGAATAAGGAAGTGTTATTTACCCCTTCACGTAACACAAGAATCAGGGGTCACCCAATGAAATTAATAGGAAGCAGGTTTAAAACAAACAAAAGGAAGTATTTTGTCACACAACACAGACAACCTGTGGAACTCGTTGCTAAGGGATGTTGTGAAGGCCAAAACTAACTGGTTTAAAAAAAAACAACTTTAAATAAAGCTCATGGAGGGTAGGTCTATCAATGGCTATTAGCCAAGACCGTCAGGGAAGGGACCCCAGGCTCTGGCTGTCCCTAACTTGTGACTGCCAGATGCTGGGACTGGACAACTGGGGATGATGGATCACTTGATGATTGCCCTGTTCTGTTCATGCCCTTACAAGCACCTGGCATTGGCCACTGTCAGAAGACAGGATAGTGGGCTAGATGGACCATTGGTCTCACCTAGTATGGCCATTCTTACGTTACTAGCTTTGAAAGAATGGAGGGTAAAAATTGATAGACCTATCCTCCATTAACTTTATCTAATCTTAATGGTAGGGACCCAATATAATTATCAAAAAGGAGATTTAACACAATAAAATGGTCCACACTCATATCTTTCTTTCCCAAGGTCTAAGTAGGCCTAGCTTATCCCAAACACACCCCACCTCTGGGATAGGAGTTCAGTCTGCTCCCTAGGAGTCTCTGCCCCTCTCTCTCTCGCATTTCTTCAGGGTCTGTCCTTTTATCTATCCAGGGGTTGTCAGCCCTGTGTCTCTTGAACCTGGTTAAAATGGTTAATGTGGCTCAGTAGGGAAGTTGGGGATAGACTTCACAGCTGTTATCAGGTGAGTGTCTCCCCTTCCATGTAAGTGCAGTAACCTCCTTCATGACTTAGCCTCTTGCACTCATATAGCAAAGGCTATAACAACAATCAAGCAAGCAGATGGAACATAGAGTATTCATAAAACAGTTCAGGCAGTTCCTCTTGTCTTTCATAGTCAAATACTGGAACTAGATTTAAAAAGGGATAATTTTGTAAACACCACATATGTAGCTACATACGTTAGGGTAATAAAGTCTCATGTTTCAGGGAATAAGCTGATTGCTAGAATGGTCAGGAAGAAATTTCCCTTCCTTTCTGTGTACAACATCAGTGGTGATGTCTCATTCTTAATCAGGGTAGGGGAAGGGAAGGAGGGCTCACACATCCTTTTGGCTGGGCACATCTCATGTTAACCATGCAGTGGAATTGGGCTCCACCTTCAAAGCAAGAGTCAGCAGTTCTTTGAGCAAAGGATCATCAAGGAAGTGTGTGTAGATGTAAGATAAAGAGTTTGGTGAAAACCCATTCTCTGTGTCTGCTGGGCAGTTCAAAGAAATCAGAAGAGCCACACTTCAGTGCTGCAGTTTGGGAGTCCCCTAGTGGCTGTGCACTACATGGGGACATTGGGACTGCTCCTGAGATGGATCCATGCTCCACCAGGCCTATGTAGAAATTCACTGTGAATGACACACAGAACTGTGGTGATTTTTCTGCAACGGCCTATGTTGCAGGTGCACCAAAAGCAGAATTGCTACCTGGTAACAGTTGAGTAGTGTGACAGATCCAGACCAGTGGGGTACAGAAGTCTGGTAGAGGGCAAATATACTGGTCACTGGACGAGTAGTTTTCTGTTCCCTGAGTGACCAGAGCAGGGGCTGCACTAGAGTAATCAGGAACCTGCTAGAACCAATTAAGGCAGACAGGCTGATTAGAACACCTGCAGCCAATCAAGGCAGGCATAATCAGGGCATCTGGGTTTAAAAAGGAGCTCACTCCAGACAGGTGATGGGGAAGCCAGAGGAGAGGAAGTGCATGTGAGGAGATGGGAATGAGAAGGTGTGCTGTTGAAGGACTAAGGAGTACAAGTACGTTATTAGACACCAGGAGGAAGGTCCTTGTGGTGAGGATAAAGAGAGGTATTTGGAGAGGCCATGGGAAGTAGCCCAGGGAGTTGTAGCTGTCATGCAGCTGTTACAGGAGGCACTATAGACAGCTGTAATCCACAGGGCCTGGGCTGGACCCTGGAGTAGAGGGCGGGCCCGAGGTTTCCGCTCAAACCTCCCAACCCTGATCGACACAGGAGAAGTTGACCCAGACTGTGGGGAAGATCACTGAGGTGAGCAAATCTGCCAAATAAGCACAGGACCCACCAAGGTAGAGGAGGAACTTGTCACAGTAGGTATACTTCTAAGTCAGGGATGGCCAGGCAAGTGAGAATCGACGTTACAATTCTACGCTGTGTGGGAAAACGATGAGTTATTAAATGCAGCTGTCCAATGCACTAGAACAATTTCTGTTTGCAAGGACTCCAGAGATGCTCTAAGACAGTCCCATGAAGAGAGAAGTGGTCTTCTTGTGCCGAAATAAGACACTTTCATCAGCCCCAATAGGCATAAAGAAAGAGGAATTTTTAGACTTGAGAATGGAGTGTGACATCACATGCCAGTGGCCTGGCATAGCTCCTACTCAGATCTGAACCTAGATTCATGAAATGAGATCTAGCTATGAAACTCCAAGTTAATTACCAGCTTAGATCTGATAGCGCTGCCACAGCCAGGAATTCCAGTGCCTGGCTCACTACTGGTCTCCCCAAACCTTCCCTGGGGCCCCAAGACTCAGATGCCCTGAGTCTCACACAAGGAAATAACCCCTCCCCTTGTCTCCTCATTACTTTCCTCCAGGCTTCACTCCCTGGAAGATCACCCTGTTTCAATTCCTGAAACGTAAACCAGAGAGATCAGGTTTGTCTCACCCTCACTCAGAGTCCTGCAAATGCAAGCTTTGTAACTCTAACACAAAGAGATTTTCTCTTCCCCGCGTCTTCTTTCTCCCACCAATTCCCTGGTGAGCTGCAGACTCATCCCTTGAGCCCCACTAAAAAATATCCAACAGGTCCTTAAAAAAGAAAGTGTATATAAAAATGAAAGAAAAGACAAAAATCGTCTCTGTATCAAGGTGACAATATACAGGTTATTGGCTTAAAAGAAAAAAAAAATGAATAACAGCTACTCCTCCCAAAAAGAAATACAAATTTAAAAACATTCCAGCAAACTACACACATAATAAAATCAAAAACAAACCCACAATATAGCACCTATTGTCTTTCTACCTTTGTACTTACACTTGGAACAAAAGATTAAGAAAGCCTGGAGATAGAGTGATCCCCTCAGAGACTAAGTATCATAAGCATAAATCCCATTCTGAAAACCTTAGCCGTCCAAAATGTGGGTGCCTAGCATAAATCCTCTAAGCTTAATTACCAGCTTAGATCTCGATAGCGCTGCCACCAGCCAGATTTTCAGTTTCTGGTGCCCTCTGGTCTCCCAAATACTTCTGGGGGATCCCCACGACTCAGATGCTGAGTTTCAACAAGGGAATACCCACTCCGCTTCCACCTCATCTTTCACCGCTTCCCCCAGATTTCCCCCGCGCTCTCGGGTACCTAGGAGATTATTGTACTTATAAAACTCCTGAATTAACAAACACAGAGGAGAGACAATTTACCTTCCCCTCCTCTCTTTTCCCTCCACGTCAATCACGCTTGTTGAAGCTTGCAGGCTCAATCCCTTGAGTCCCTCACTGCAGGAAAAAATAATCAACAGGACTTAAAAAGAAGCTTTACATAAAAGAAAGAAAAAAAGACATAAAAATGCCCTCTCTGTATCAAGATAACAATATACAGGGTCAATTGCTTAAAAGAAAAATATGAGGAACAAACAGCCTGATTCAAAAGAATACAATTTAAAATCCAGCAACTACACACCATGTAATACAAAAAAACAATAAAAGCCTATTGTTTTTCTACCCTTCCGTACCTAACAACTTGGAACTGAAGATAGCAAGCTTGAAGATAGAAGATCCGTCTCAATAGCCGAGAGAACAGACAAAAGACACAAAACTAAGGGACACCACAACCAAGGGACAACATCATGACACGCCGAAACATTCCCTCCCTGAGCTTTTAAAAATCTGGTTTCCTGATTGGTCCTCTGGTCAGGTGTTTGGTTCCCTTTGTTAACCCTTTACAGGTAAAAGAAACATTAACCTTTAGCTATCTGTTTATGACAGTGCCATTAACTGCTCAGAGGGAGAACAGGTTGCCAGGATGAGAAAGCGTGGCATGGCAAATGTCTCTGACCCCATTTGTGTATAGTGTGCTTTGATCATAAGAAGGTTGGCTACTCCTTTCTAGTACTCATATGCTGTGATTGCAACAACTTTTGAGTTTGGAACGTTTGTATGAGAGGGGAATGGTCTCCTACTTCAGTAATTCTGGGAGAGGCCAGATAGAACCAAGTTCCTCAATTAGTGTTTAATTGAAGGGAAGGTGTCTGATTCGCTCACAGCGTAACCCATAAGTCAGTGGAAATGTGGAAATAACATGAAACCTGTTCACAGGCTGATTATTATGCAGCTCAGCAAATGTTATCCTTTCACTCATTACCTCAAATGCTTTCTGCCATCTGTTGGTAACAAACCTGCATCTGGCAGATCACTCATTGATTAGGACTCCTCTGGTAATTGGGGTAAAGGCTTGTGGGGACAGTCCTGGCAACGGACACTGAGGAAAACTTATGGCATGGAAGAAACGTCTGCTTGTTCTTTGAGCTCCCTACAGCCAGCACTCATGTACTGTTCCTGGAGTCACAGTGAATTCCCCCCAGACTGTGATCTGACCTAGGCCATTCTCCACAGTGACCCTTGCAGGGAGCACGTGAGGCTCTAACACCTATTTGTTCCCCATGCTATAACAACACTACTTCCTAGACCTCCTCCATTCCTGAGGTTCTACTGTATTAGTCAGAAAGAAGGAGGAGCAGTGATTGGCTGAGTCCTCTTCAGACATTTCCTGCTGTGGTAAGATGGGGGGGGGGGGGAACCACATACATCCACGTTCTCAGGTTGATCAACAAGATGCTGCCAGTTCTATCTTCATATAGTTTAATCCCAGTCTAGCTAGAACAGCCCCAAAGCTGCTTCACTTCTCAGAAGTGGCTAAACTACTGCACTGGGCAAATACAGTAGAAAGGAAGGAGGAGCCCAAAGGTGGTACACTGTTAATTTTCCACTGACACCTCATGGTGGCCAACGTGTGCTCTACCCGCTACCTGTCATCTCTCCTAAGCCCCAGTCTGGGGCCAGTCAGAAGTCAGGCTCTTCTACAACTCTCATTAGTTGTAGAAACATCTCTTCCTATGCTCCTGTGGGTGCATGAAACCAGGGGCGGCTCCAGACACCAGCGCAGCAAGCGTGTGCCTGGGGTGGCAAGCTGGTGGGGACAGCCTGACAGTCGCTGTGAGGGTGGCAGTCAAGCTGCCTTTGGCAGCATGTCTGCAGGAGGTCCACCAGTCCCAAGGCTTCAGCGGCAATTTGGCAGCGGGTGCTGAAGGCTCGAGACCAGCAGATCACCCACAGAAACACTGCCAAATCTGCGTGACCAGCGGACCGTCCGCAGGTATGCCGCCAAAGGCCACCTGACTGCTGTGCTTGGGGTGGCAAAAAACAGAGCTGCCCCTACATGAAACTATCCTGTCAGTGACTTGCAGATGAAAACTGAGATGGGAACCACACCCTCAGAGAGTGAGCACAAGTCAGGGAGGGGGAAGCTGAGGATTTTAAACTGATCACATTAATTCTGATGCAAATAAATAAAGGGCACCTGCAGGCTGAGAGACATGTCTCATAACATCAGCACAGACTTTTAATCCCCTCCCACACACACACACCCCGTTAAAGCTAAACGACATGTCCCTCCCAGGCCAAGGCAGCAAGGAAACTAACAGGCCTTTGCGGTTACCCACTCCACATAATTTCTCTTTTCTTCTCTGTCTTCCAAGTTCAGCTTCAGGGAGTTTTACTCTGCACCCCCACCAACCCTTCCCATGTTAAATATTCATGCCAGACGGGAACTCGATAGGGCTGGTGTTCTTTACAAGACCAGAAAGCGAAGACGGACTGAAGGAGAAAACCAGAGGTGACAGTCATCGGCTGGTTAGCCTGCTGCTCTGTCCCAGAAACAGAGAGTGAATGGGGATGCAGAACATCTGGCAGGCAGAGGAGGGGTTTGAGAGTGGGGTCATTATTGATGCCCTACCTTGTATTAAGTCAGTCCTTGTGAATGGGCTTTGAGTCCGAATCGCAAGGCCCTTGTGTATACAGACTTGCCAGGCTTTAGAGAGAGCATTCAGCTTGCCAGCTCTGGGTTTGTTGGTACGAATCTGCTGAGGAGAGGAGAAAGTTACAACTGCTTCTCCCCACCCTCACCCCATCATCCAGCCTTGGGGAGCAATCAGCAGTGGGCCAGATATGGCAGCTTCAACTTTCAGAATGGTTTTCTTCTTCAGAGCATATCTAAATTTAGGGCCAGGTGACTCCACACGTGGATAATCTAAAACATTACCTTTGCTCAGGTGTCACAGCAAACTGCATGTGAGCAACTGCACGTAATCAGATGCTGCAATGGGCTGCAGCAGCAAACACACTAATGGAGCACTCAACTGCACCAAGTTCCCAACCTCCCCAACTGCCAGGTACACCTCAGTAAGGATGTAAAGAGCAATCAGTGTTCTCCTGACTGACTGCAAGCACCACACTCTCGCTTCTCCACACTACTTACTAAACCAATGGCCAGCAAGCAAGCTCAGCCTCCGCCCAAACTCCACCCTAGATCTAAAAATCTAACCTCTCCTCTTCCTGTATTACTCCTGTTTGCCATTGGCATTCTTAACCTCCAACACTACTGTATGTTTCAGTGTGTACTCAGTCTCGTGAATCTTGGCCACAGAGTGTCTACTAACACTCCAAGCCCATGTCAAAGTTAGTTGCTGCTGGTCATGTAAACTCACACACCAAAAAGGCAAGGTTATTTTTAAAATAAACCAAAGAGAAGGGCAGGACAGAGGTGCAGACAGCCCTCTCCAATTTCTCAGAAGGCAGGGTTGAGATTAAGCCTGAAGAGAGAGAGAGGCTCAGCATTACAAAAGGGAGAACTAAAAACTGAATTTGTTTCACCTACTTTCAGGATGTATCCCCTTTCTGCAAATCATCCAGCAAATGAGGTTACTGGGCAGAAACACACACATTAATGAGTTTTAAACACTAAAAAAATCTCTTTCAAAGCAACTTTGAACTTGGAAACAAGTATTGGCCATATGGAAACAGATCTGGGAACAGAAACATCACGTGACTTGTGTGTCCAATCAAAACTAATCTAACCCAACTTTCAGATAACGAAGAATCGGAACGGACTGCTCATGAACACCGCACAGACCCAGATACAGAAGTTACTTGGTAAATAATTTCAAACAACTTTGAGCAGCTTCCAGTTTTCTTGCAGCCAATTTATTAGAAGAAAAAGTCTGCATTCCCTGAACAATTTGCTATGACTCAACTTATCCGCTTGTTCACTGAGCAGGCCTGTAAGCCAAGAGAAATCAACCCAAGATTTTTATATCTATCTATATTTTAAGATATTTATTTCCATCACTGTTTTTCCTGAAAAATCAGTTTGATTTAATCATCCTATTGGAATGTGGTTTCTGTATATTTCATTTTCACTGCATGTTTCTATACTGAATGATTTTTTTTGCCTAGCAAATGGCATTAAATGTTGTAAGTATAATTCTTTGCATTGTCTGCAAAGGTTTACCTCAGGCAACCTTTCAGAGGCAAATTACCCATAACAGAACCAACACCATATAAATGTAGTTATTCCCTGAGCTAGGCAGGCAAGTGTTTGAAACAGACTGCAGAATGGTCTCCCCTCAAGGCTGCTGAGGAGACAAAAACTTGGGTGTTGCTCAGAGAGTCACACTGCATCACACAGGCAGTATTGAGTGGACAATAATTGAGGCACATTGGAGAGAAAGCTGTAACTTTCACTGCCTCCCTCGTCTGCCCGCTACTGTGGTGAGCTAAGAGTTCTCAGACAGATTCTCTCTCAGACAGCGTACATCCTGATGCAAGTTATTCAATGGCTCTATTATCATGGATGGCAACATATGGCTCAGATACACTTTGAGGATTATTCTGCCAGCAACCCAGTAATGCACATTAATGTTGACTTGATAACCGTTGAGAGATTAACTGGTCAATAGAAGATATTACCTCATCCACCCTGTCTCTTTAATATCCTGGGACTAAAACAACTACACTTCATACATGATCATCAACAGGCCTTTTTGCTGGACCCAGCTAATAAGCCAGAGAGCAAGTTTGAAGATTCTGCCTCTTGAGCTAATAGAATCTTCAAGGGCCTTGTCATTAACTCTGGCTCTTAGGAGAAGAATCATCTTATCTGCAGGGAATCAACAGCTGGTTACTGCAATTGGAACAGCTGCTGACACCACCACCAGCAATGTCTGCAAAAAGAAGCCCTAACAAATTAACAGGCAACAGTCTTCATGCGTCCCCGTGCCCTTAGCATTCCTGCTTCCTCCCTCTTCTTTAGTCCGCCTATGTATCATCCCTGCCTCCTCCTGAAACACCCTGCCTGTAAATAAGCTGAAAGGAAGCCAGACCTGCTCACTAAAAATCACTTTGTGGCTCTTTATGTCAGCACTGCCGTAATCAGGAGTCCTGAACAAATTTCTTGTGCAGTCATTCCCTAAAGATTGGCTATTTATAGAGAAATAAAATTTCAGTGTGTACCTGTGGAGAAAAGGATAAACTTATAGAACAACTAAACTAACTGGAGACCACAGCATGGTTTGTTTAAACCATCGCTCTCTTCAGTGCAGGACTGCCCACCTGTATTCTGTGTGAAGTATACCATCCCAAGTAAATGGTGATTGGACTTCTATTCTATGGAATGGAGAATGTCCAAGTTTAGATACCAAGACCAGTTGGCTCAGGACTTATTAAAAGGATATGGAACTTTTCATATAAGTTACCACCCCCTAAATACATGAAATGAGTTGGTGCTTCATGTGACGTTGCACTCCATATGTTTTATGGAAAGATGGTGTAACTGAAAAATGTTTTATGCAAAAGGCCTCTTGTAAGGTATCACTACAAAGCTTATAATCTACTGAGTGTGTTCATCCTATTTGTATGCATGCATCATTCTTGTATCTGAAGCTAGAAATGTCACTCTGAGGTCCTATTGTAATTATGCAAAGTGTGGGCCATTAATGGTGGTTTAGAATCTTGATGGCTCCCATTGACTAGGACAATTAGTTGTGGATGGTTTATTTGCCTGCAAGCCTTCCTGTGTACCAGTTGGCCAGTCCCTGGGTAATGAAGAAGGATGTCTTACAGTGACATGTGACAATGTCACCTGATAATGAAATCCATGTTAAATCTGATACTTTTCCACTTAGGAGGAGTGGGGACCCAGAGACACAAAAGATTCCTGCCTTGTGCCAAAGCTATAAAAAAGGGGGTGGAGCAGAACAAAAGAGGTGGTCAGTCATGAGAGAGCCTCTGTTTCCCACCTAAGATGCCTGCTGGAACTAACAAGAACTGTACCAGGGGAAGGATTGGGCCCAGACTAGGAAGGAGTCTAGTCTGTGAAAGAAGCTTATTGGAACATCTCTGAGGGTGAGATATTACCTGTAATCAGTTTCTTAATGTATTAGATGTGGACTTGCGTGTTTTTGCTTTATTTTGCTTGGTGACCTACTTTATTCTGTCTGTTATTACTTAAAACCACATAAATCCTACTTTTTATACTTAATAAAATCACTTGTTTATTAATGAATCCAGAGTAAATGATTAATACTGGGGGAGCAAACAGCTGTGCACCTCTCTATCAGTGTTATAGAGGGTGGACAATTTATGAGTTTACCCAGTATAAGCTTGGGTCTGTGTTGCAACAGGCTAGCATGTCTGGCTCAACAAGGCAGGATTCTCGAGTCCCAAGCTGGCAGGGAAAACAGGCTCTGAGGTAATTTCAGCATGTTCAGGTAACAGTCCCAAGGGGATCTCTGTGACCGAACCCATCACACTTCAGGTTGCATTGAGACAGTGTCCTCATCACAAAAAAAAAATCACAACTGATGCCTTTGTAAATGGTCAGTAGAGATTCCAAGTATTGAACAAACCATGGGAGACTGAATGAACTGCCACCTCTACAGCTGGCCCTGTCCAGAGTCAAGGTGCTGGCACCAGACGAGGAGATAGTATGGACTGTTGCAAAGAACAAAATGCCAAAATTAAGTCTGCCTATGCAACCTTAAATTCAGGCCCCTTGTGTGAGTGCATTATGATACAACCTTTAATTACACGATCACATTCTTTTTCCGCTAGATCCCAGCCTAATTCAGAGCATACAACAGACAGCATTCATTGAAGTAGTAGCTATTCAATATTTTGTTTTCTCTTCATTGTTCAATGTGTGGCCAAAGGCCCTATTTACTGCACACCATTCAAACACTGCTCTGCATACAAAATAATTTCCTCATAGGCTTTTCTATGACACTCATCAATATAGCACAAGTGCTTCAAAAACGTTAATCAAACTTCACAATGACTCTGTGCATTGAGGGATTGATATTATCTCCACTTTACTGATGAGGCATACACACAAAAGTAAAAAATGTCCACTAATTTTGGGTGCCCAATTTGAGATTCCCCAGGTCTGATTTTTCAGAGTACTTAGAATTATGTGGCACTTTGTATGTTCACAGTAAAACTCCCCTTGACTTGAGTTGCAGCTGTGAGTGCTCAGCACTTCTGTAAATCAGACCCCAGGGTCTGAATTTGAGCACCCATTCAAAATGATTAGTGGCCACTTGTGAAAAGTGACTTAGCATCACATAGAAATCCTGTAGCAGAGGCAGGGACAGAATCCAGTTCTAGAAGGCAGCATTCAACTACCTTAGGGCTTGGCTACACTTGCAAGTTGCAGCGCTAGTGAGGGGGTTACAGCGCTGCAACTTACCAGGTGTCCACACTTACAGAGCTCAGCCAGCGCTGCAACTCCCTTCCTGCAGCACTGGCTGTACACCTGGTGCGCTACGGGTGTAGCGAATCCAGCGCTCCTGATGCAGTGCTGCTCATCAGGTGTGGACACTCACCAGCGCTGTTATTGGCCTCCAGGGTATTAGGAGGTATCCCACAATTCCTGTATACAACAAACCGGAAGGTACTCCCCGGAGCTACTTATCTAAAAAACAAACACAGCTGCTCTTTGCTGCAGCGAGCGAGCGGAGGCTTTGGAATGTTCACAGCTGTTTGCTTGAGGAGACAAAACAGCAACGGGGGGGGGGGGGGAGGGGGAGGGAGTCCATTGGAGAAGCTGCTTATCTGGTCTGAAGCCTTTTTACATTTAAGAGTGATTGAAGAGGGGGTGGGGAAATGGCCAGAATTTGCAAGGGAGGGAGCTGTCACACAGTGTCTGCTCCAAAAATCCACTCTCTCTGTCTCCCCGACGCTCCCTGTCACACTCCACCCGCCGCCCCTCTTTTGAACTTGCAAGGCAGGAGCTGTCACAGTGTCTGCTCCATCCACACTCTCTCTGTCTCTCGCAAGCTCCCTGTCACACTCCAACCCATCTTGGAAAAAGCCAAGTCCAAACATTCAAAGCAAAAGAGCAAGCCAGAAAAAGACCAGAAACAAGTGCGAGCAAGAAAGTCTGCAGAGCCGTAGCTAACACTTCGGCCTCTTTTGAAAAGCACGTTGCAGCCACTTGAACGCTGGGATAGCTGCCCACAATGCACCACTCCCAACAGCGCTGCAAATGCTGCAGATGTGGCCACGCTGCAGTGCTGGTCGCTGTCAGTGTGGACACACTGCAGCACTGGCCCTACACAGCTGTACGACCACAGCTGTAACTACCAGCGCTGCAAAAATGTAAGTGTAGCCATGCCCTTAGCCACAAAACCACCCTTTCTCTGCTTGCAGTCCCCTGCTTCCTTCAGTACACTCCTTCTAAACAGGGCTTCCAAGAATCCTTTATCTTGCAGGTAGTCTGGCACGGAGTGTGCCAGCACGTGCCTCCCTTTGCTGCCTCCAAGGGCTCCATTACAATGGCACCTCTTATCTCCACCCAAGATG
Organism: Chelonoidis abingdonii; assembly: GCF_003597395.2. NCBI lineage: Eukaryota > Metazoa > Chordata > Testudines > Testudinidae > Chelonoidis > Chelonoidis abingdonii. The sequence continues at coordinate 91,515,854 of NC_133772.1, forward strand.
TCTCCCCTGTACTTCAGTCTGGTCCTACAACCCACCAGGGATATCAGCTGGCTGCTCCTTCATGGAGCATTGAGCATGGGCATGTACCTGGTATAGTTCATGAACTCCCCCAACACTGGCCCCTTTAGTGGGGAAAGGGAGACCCTGGTGCACATGTACATAAGGTGCATCAGGTTGCAGCCCCTCTTCCAAAATCTCTTATAAGATTCAGACTGCACTTTTCCCCACACCTCCTGCTCCATGCACACACATCCACAGCACCACAAAGTCACAGGACCTACTCATCAACCTCCTCCAGGCGCTGGCCAAGTCAGCCATTCATCATGCCAAGAGGAGGAGGAAGCTGCAGGGAGGGGGGAATGCTCAGACTCTGGGGCCTATTACCATTCCCTTGTAAAGTCACACACTTGAGCAGAGTTCCTCCTGGCAGTGTCCACTGACTCCCTGGACACCTTTAGGGAGCAGTGGGCACTGCTGGAGCTTCGCTGCTCCGTATCCCCCTCCAGATCCCTGATTTTCACTCTGACCTTCACTCCCGTTCCTGTTTTCTTCATCTGTTGCTCCCAGTTATCCATCTGTGGCCTGGGTCCACTGGTCCCTCCCCCCTAGCTAAGCTAAGCTCCATCCTGTGCAGGGGTCTTTTGGAAAAGAGTATGTGGTCATGTAATTAAAGACAGTAGCTGTAGCACTAGAGACGCTGCTCTTTAGGGCAGGGACTGTCTTTTTGTTGTGTTTGTACTGCATCTAGCACTATGGGCTGATGGCCCATGACTGGGGTTATGATGCACTACCATAATACAAATAAAACACAATGCATTCATAACAGATACTGAATTAAGGTTGCAAGGGCAATCCTGATTCCGGCATCACTTAACTTTTGAGTGCTCGACTTTGCAACCTTAATGTTTTAATGTAGTTTGTGTGTAATCATATGGATATATTTACCTACACAAGTTCCAATATAGCATAGACATAATTGCTTTACTATCTCTACACTGATGGAACCACACACGCATTGCATGCTGTGTAGAATACTATAAAAAGGCCTTAAACGCTCCAACAGCAGGCTTGAGCCCAATGCTGGTCTCTTCCCGTTCTACCTGGGAACTATCCTTTGCTGAACTCTCTGCCCCAATCTGATAAAGTTGATTCTGAAGGATCAGTTACACTTAACTGTAACCTTAGATCTCTCCTACCACTTACTAGTTTCCAGGCAACTGTGACCTTATTCAGACAGGCCTTCTTCTCCGTTGCTCGTGATAAATAAAATAAATGTCCAATTCAGATTCCCCTCCCCACTCCAAAACTATCCCCGGCCCAACCATTTTCCACATACAAATTAAACAAGCATCTTAGCTTCTTCCCTCCCCAGAATTCTCAAATAGGTTGATTTAAAACCTGTGTCCAGAGTTCAGAACAGTTTTACTGCCTCTCTATCCTTGAACTCAAGGAGGGCCCCAGTGCTAGAGAAGGGCTCAAGACCCTCTAGTCCATGGGCTTGCATATCTGAACTGAAATGGAAGTGTAAAGATAAAATTTGTAAGAGGGCTGCTGAGAAGCCAGGAACTGTCTAGAACTGGAATAGAAGTTAGGAATAAAGGAGTGATGGTGAGAGCAAATAGTTCATGAGCTAAACCCATAAGTGACTTGCAAGAGTTTATTGAACTCCAGTGACAGTTTTCACTAATAAACTCTAAGCTATTAAAAATCCATCCTTAAGATCTCAATAGTCCCTCATAACAGGACTTTCCTGTAGTGGCTCAGTTTCTCTTTTCCCTCCACATCTTAAAACAAAAGGACAAATTCATTCATGATACAATACCACCGACTTCAGTGGTGTTTCCCAAGCAAAGAATTTGGCCCAAAGCCTTTTCTGAGAGTCAGACTGAGGGATCTTTTATAAAGAGAATTTTTCATGCTGGAAGACGCCAAAATGTTTCACGCTCCATAGAAACAGAGCCATCAACCAACCGTCCTCCCCTTTATGGCACACTTAAGAGAAAGGGGCAAAGGGAGATCATTTTGGCTGGGGCATCTGGTACTTTTCGATGTCCGCACAAAGCAAATGAGTCAACTGAATTGCACAGTGCTTAGTTTATTTATTTACCTTAAAAGGGATTAGCCAATCCTGCTGAGACTTGAACCTGCATTTCCAAGCAATCTGGGTGTTTCAACCGACACTTAGATCACTAAACATTCCCCCTAGTGATGTGGTAGAGATTCTAGTCTCTACCTTCATGCCAGCTAATAGAGGATTGCTCCTTACATTACTTTGCCCAACAAGAGATGGCATTCCCATAAATTCCCTTTGGAAGTTATTCCATAGCATTGAGCAAAAACGATTGGATGGATAGATCTGTACTACCAATGCAAGGACTGAAATACATGGGCTGGTCATACTAAGAGCCACACAATAAGAGTCTCCCTCTTCACCTTACTAAGAGCAATAGGATCCAGGAACTAGCATGGATATTAAAGCCTACTTACCGGTACAGAAAGGCTGCAGAACAAACATTATCCTTCTGACTACTAAAACCAGATCAAATCCAACTTCAGAAACTCAAGATCCAAAAATCTGTTGCCATTTGAACACGTTTCTCCTACTTCCTCCCCCATAATCAGTATCATTGTTATAGCCACAATTCCATTTCCTATAAAAAAAGTCACCTGAAATCTCGTGCGGCCTCTGCTTACTACTACTATTCTGTAATATTCCATAGCAAAGAGACAAGTCACTCACAGCTGTGCTTCATCAAAAGTCAGTATATTTAATGGAGAACAATGACATCTAGTGACTGGAATTAAAGTCTGCCTTACTGAGTTTCCAGCTCAGCAGTTAAACACTATGGCAAGGACATAAAGCTATCAGTGCTCACTTTGGCTAGCGGTAAGACTCCCAGCAACTTCAATGGGAAGAGAGTTGGGCCAACATTGAGAACTTTTGACATGTCTCTCTCCATGTTGTTCTTTGCTGCACACTTCCATCTGTTCTCTGGCTTTCTTCACTTCTCCAGATCCTTCTACATGCAACCTATTGACAAGGCGAGGTGGGGCATGTGAGGAGACATGTTTTAGGCCTGGTCTGCATGAGAAAGGTTGTACTGAAGAAACTAAGGTGTGAACTTAAATTCATGTAGTTTTGCCAGTATAACCCCTGTGTAGACACATTTATTCCAGTTTGCATGGCCTTTTTTCAATTTAGCTTAAACTCCTTCCCTAGTAACAAACTAAACTGGCAAAAGTCCACTCATATACCAGAATAAGAGTGTCAACACAAGGGGTTAAGCCAGTATAATCATCAGTACAAATGCTAAAAACTTTCCCATGCAGACAAGGCCTAGGAAAACAGAGTGGTACAGAAGTCTGCCTTAGGCCTCCATGTAAAATGCATTCCAGAGAATGGTGTGGCTGCTCCACCCATACCTTGTGAACAAGGAGACCCCACTACAGAAATATCTTAGCAAACTTACTCCAATCCAAATGTGTCAGCTCCACTGAAATGACAGGAGACAGGAATACTCTACTCGCCTCCAGGATAGCAAAGAACAAAGTCTTAGAGCTGCTCCTCTACACATCAGATACCATGTTCTATGTAGAAATGCAAATGTAGAAAAACCATGTGGGAGAAGGGTTAAAATTTCTTCAACTTTCAAACACATCAGGATAACATCTCAGCTGTTAAGGACAACTGTATTCCAAGACAGCCATGAAACACAAATATGTGATTTATGAAACTCCTTTAGAAGATGCTATGAAGCTTCGGGAGGACACATTTCCACAGTGGTTGAAGAGTGCCAATGTTATGGGACACTGCTGGAGTCCTAGCAGGCATCAGCAGGACACTGCACGAAGGGTAATTGTGCTTTGAAATCCATCAAAATGCTAGGTGAAGTTTCTCTGAAGGCTCAAGGTAACAAACTTGTTGCCTAAACATACAGCCCCTTGGACAGGCAGACTTCAAAACAGTTATCCATTTAGATTTTCACTAAGTAGAACAGTCTAGTGCTTGAGGAGAGACGGGATCAAGAGACTCCCATGTTTCTATTCTACATGACAAAGACTTGCTCTGAGAATCCTTAATCTGTACCTCAGTTTCTCCATTTTGCAAATACACAGGAATAATCTCTCTTTAGAAGGAAGTATAAAATGATTAATGCTTGTATTGTGCTCTGAAGTACTAAGTATTTGGTACTGTGAAACAAAACAGTTCAAGAGCTTTGAATGTAAAAGAAAGAATTGTCCTGTAACTCAAACTCCGGAGGGAGAGCGTTGTGGACATCTGAAAGGAATGAGGAGGAGGAGGACAGCCTCCCAAGAAAACTGAACAATTTGAAATCCCCCTGGGTGGATTAAAATTAATTTGGATTACGATCTTTTACTAAGCAATGACAAGGCAGAAGATGGCCCATCCCCATTTTTTTTTTTTTAATCAGAACTAGCTTTATCGTGTAAACAATGCACACGATCTTCCAGCCAAGAAAGAAAAACCCAGTAGTCAATCATATCAGGAAGGTTTAGTACAGAATTTCAAAGACATCACATTCAATAAGTGAGACACATACCTCATGTGTCTTCATCACAAAAGCCTTCTGGTACAGAGAGCAGCTTTCTCAAGTCAAACGGCAATCCAGAACCAACCAAAAAAGGAACTGCTAAGCCAGCAACAAGCACTAACAGCTGGCATTAATCAAACTGGTTATTCATCAGTTCTAGTAGTAAAAAGATAATACATCCAATAGCAACAGTTCTTTCTAATACTGAAATGCAACTCTGAGAGTGTTCACTTAGCCCAGGGGTCTCAAACTCAAATGACCACGGGGACCACATGAGGACTAGCACATTGGCCTGAAGGCCACATTACTGACACCTCCCTCCCCGCCACTCTCAGCCCCGCCTCTACTCCATCCCTTCCATGAGGGCCCACCCCTGCCCCCCTCTTCCCATCCCTTCCTTGCCCCAATTCCAACCCCTTTCCCGAAATCCCCACTCCAACTCTGCCCCTCTCCCTGCCCCCCGGGGGTGCAGGAGAGGTGTGGGGAGTGGCAGGGACTAAGGGCAGGGAGTTGGGGTGTGGGTTGCAGGAGGGATGAGGAGTGTGGCAGGGGGTCAGGGCAGGGGACTGGGGTGCAGGAAGGATGCAGCAGGGGGGCTCAGGGCAGTGGGTTGGGGTGTGGGGTGCGGCAGGGGGTCAGGGCAGAGGGTCGGGTGCAGAGTGCAGCAGGCAGCTCAGGGAAGGGCGTTGGGGTGCAGGAGGGATGCGGGGTGCGGCAGGGGGCTCAGGGCAGTGGGTTGGGGTGCAGGAGGGGTGCGGCAAGGGGTCAGGGTGCGGCAAGGGGTCAGGGCAGGGGGTTCGACTGCAGGAGAGGTTTGGGGGGGGCAGGCTCCCTGCCTGCCTGCCTGGCCCCTGCACCACTCCAGGAAGCGGCTAGAACGTGGGAGAGCAGAGGCGCAGGGGTGTGTGTTGCTGTTGCTTCAGGCACTGCCCCCAGCATCTCCCAGTGGCCGGGAACAGAGAACTGCAGCCAATGGCAGCTGCTGGGGACAGTACCTGAAGCAACATCAACACACCCCTGCGCCTCTCCTCCCCCAGGTTCTGTCTGCTTCCCAGAGTGGCACAGGGGCAAGGCAGGCAGGGAGCCTGCCCTGCCCCCGGTGCAGATTGGGCCAGAGCCGCTCTAGGTAAATGCTGGGGGAGGGCGTGAGGAGCTCCCGGGCCACAGAAAATAACCTTGCAGGCCGCATGTTTGAGACTCCTGATTTAGGGCCTCTTCCTGTCAGTACTGCACAAGTAAAACATTGATTGCAGGCTAAGCCCTCAGTTAGGAAAGGCTCTGATCAGAAGTTGGGGAAGCTCCATAGGAACCTTGTGGGATTACTGAGACCCCCAGTTGGCAAGGTCTCATGAGACAAAATGTAATTTTATATTACACCAAGACCCAGTTCCACAGTGACAGCAGCTGTTGTGAATTGCTAGCAGGTGAGAGATGAGTTCTCAAGACAGGAACATAAGCTTTATAGAAGTCAGGGGAGATTTGGTTTTTTTAAATTTCCTTTTAACTAAAATGAATATCCACCACCGCTTTACAAAACCTGATTCTCACTACTGTTGCACCTGTTGATCTTTGTGATTTAGTCCCAGACAAAGCTTTATGGGAAGTTTAGTTCCTTCATGAGGAAGTACTGACACATCTAAATGTCACATGCCACTACTAACCCCTACTAAGGTACTACAGAAAGTCTCATCCTCCACCTCAAGCCTAATTATCTGTCAGAAACAGGAAAAAAAATGCAACAATGTTTCCAATGCTGAGCAACATCCAAGAAAAAAAAACAAAAACACTGACCTATCGGAGCACTCAACTAAGCCATGAAGGGAACAGTTAGATTGCTTGGCAGAGGATGCCAAAGGCTCTCAAGTATCTGCTCCAAGATGGAGGATGAAATGGTGGAATGATGAAATGATGAGATGAAATGGTGTCACTGACTCCTGGAGAAGTGCTATGGTCAGTCCTTGAGGAAACTGATTGCCAGACTTTTATTCAAGTGCCACTCGATGCTACCTGTGAAGTACCATTATTATATAACACTCAAATTACTATTAACAAGTATTATACTTGAACGGTACTGGAGCCAAAACACATAATTGTGCAGAATGTCCCAGTATGGGTATCCAGAATGGACTACAGTATAATGGCTGGAAACAAAGTGAAGAGATCCTACAGAAGATTCAACTGTATGGATCAAACCAAAAAACTTCTTGGAAAACTGTGGAGAAGACCACAACCCTGAAATTCCAGACACAGGGATTAAGATGCATCTTTTGAGACACTGCACTGCTTAAGAATCACATTTTTATGTTATTGTGCAGAACCATGCATTTGTGTAACAACAGATATTTGCAGACATACATGTAAATGCAAAGCTATTGCCTTCCTTTTACATTTCTGTCACTAAAGCTGGCTAAACAATCTCATTAGGAAGCAAACCAAAAGCAATTCCCAATTTGAAAGTGATGAATGAAAGTCTATGCCACCAAACACTCCTCACTGCTTCTTCTCATCACCCCAGTCTTCACCTGAATTAATACTATAAAATGGGGAAGCAGTCCAACTAAATGAGATCATTTTTCTGTTCCCAGTTTTCTCTAGGCAATGAGGCATTCTTGTCTCCATGCCAAAGGGTCTCATAAGAAGAGCTTCAAGAGGCAAGCTCAAGCTCACCTTCAGAGAGAAGCCAGAGGAAGTTCTGAGGCATTAGCAGAAATTAATCTTCCAATTCTTAGACAACCGTGACCATTTTCTCTCATAGTCCTCCAGGACTAACTCATTGCTTTCCAAATAACAGTACCCAGCTGCTCTCTCCTTAGAGCTCTATCGAATCCATTTGTTTTCAGATTTCTAGAGACTAATTCCTAATATGCACGTTTCACAGGCAGTGGACATGACCTATGGCTCAAAAGTTGTGTGTTCATGTGCAGCCTCAAATAATAACTGTGCGACCCTACAGCCAACTCTGCCTCTCCTCTTCATACTTTTGTGGGTCAATGAAAGGCTTGTCAATAGACCGGATCATCAGCTCCCCACAGTACACACATTCAGCTGCCACAATATCATCGATGTCTGCCTTGATCTGTTCCCGACTCTGCTGTCCCTTCCCCAAGCTAGTGGCATCTGTGTCCTTGGGACGATGATGGGCTTTGGAGGGCTGGCTTGTGGCTCCCAGCTTCTTCTGAAGGTCTTCTAGCTTAGCTTGCTTGTAGGCAGGCAGGTTTGGAAAAACTGCCTGGAACAGACAGTCATAGTGGAACATGTGGCCACAAAGGAAAAGGTAGAAAGGGCGGTTTAGGAGTGGAAAGTCACAGGCTGCACACTTTTCCTGAGGCTCCACAGAGCCATATTTGTTTCTCATCTCCTGGATGTCCTCCCGGATTCTCTTGGCACTCTGTGTAGCTTCCTCCATCTCTCTCTTCAGCTCCTCGATGTGTCTGTTGTAGTCCTCCAGAGAGTTGCAAATAGCCTCCTTGAAATGGTCAATGGTGACAAAGTCGGGGAAGAAGGGCAGGACATCTTCAATCTTTAATAGGTTGCAGCTAGAAAGGCAAGCCATGGCCTTCTTGACGTCCTTCTCTTCCTGGACCACGTGGCGAGCAATTTTCAACCAGAGCTTCTTCCGGAGTTCCTCATCCTCTTCAGGGAGGTCTGCACAGGACTTTGCTAGATCTACATCCACCTGAAAATTGAACAGAACAGTAAGGAAACAAAATTACAATTTCCTCTTCACTTCTCTCTCCGTCATGAGAGCCCACTACCAACAGAGGAAAGACACTGGTAAGAGAGCTCTCCATTATGTCAGTTATAACTACAGCTCTATAGTTGACGTGCCCACTTGGCTGTTTGTATGTCAGCCACATCCTCCCTCCATGCCCCCTCCCCCCCCAGAGACATTCATTCCCAACACAAAAAGTGTGCATAGTAATTCTGGATCACTGAAGAGTGATCTGAAGAGTCATTAGGGTCCAGGAACACAACAGGAAGATCTAGCTCTCCAAAGCCACTAATGACCTTCGACCGCCAAGGTTGACAACAATGAATTAAGTATCCACCCTCATACAGCAGGCACAATTACAATTTTTGACCTTCACTGGGCTAAAGCATTTATCTCCTCTACGGTATTCTCTGTACTCAGAACCTAGGATTCTGCAAATATTGTGATGAACTAAACACAGTAAATGTCAGCATTTTAAATTGTACACACTGCACTGTCACCATTCAGAACCTGACTAAGCTACCTCTACACTAATTTAAACTTTCTACAAGATGACCAACAGGGATAAATTCATTTTAAGTTTTTCCTTGCATTTTTTTTTTTTTTTAAATCAGGAGATTAAGAATAGGGTGGGATCCTCAGGTCAGCAGAGCTGGTTATCAACAAGCAGAGTACCACAGAGCAGGGACTGCATTAACAGAAACCATATCCCCCACCACAGTCTCTTTCACTCTCCTAAGATTATGGTCTGTGAAATTCAGATGTCCATTGTGGGTATCTGGCTCTGGCTCAGGCAAAGGAACTGTTTAATTGTGGTGTAGACATTTGGAATCGGGCTGCAAGCTGGAGCTCTGGGACCCTTCCACCTCACAGGTTCCTAGAGTCTGGGATCTAGCCCGAGCCCAAACATCTACACCACCATGAAACAGTCCCTTAGCATGGGCCAGAGCCAGCTGGCACAGACCAGATGATTTTTAATTGCAGTGTAAACATACCCTGATAGTTCTGAGCTTCCACTATTGCTTTAAGTTAATATGGTGACAGACATTTCTTCCTATCTTGAGGCCTTTATAACCCTTTAAACACACTAGCCACCCTTCTCACCCCTTCCCTTAAAGAAGGGAAAAGCTCTCCACTACTGGACCTTCAAGAACAAACGAACTAAGAGTACGAAACGTAGTAGCACACACCTGCAGAGCTAGATCCACTGCTTCCTCATATAACTCCATCACTTTGTAAACATGGACACAGGCTCGGTGGTGTCCATGCTCTGCACACAGCCGAAGCGCATACTTCAGGTCATAGTGGATCCTGTTAGGGTTGGTTCCTGCTTGTTCGAGGTATGATAGCAGCGAGTCTGGCCGACACAAAGCATAGAGAGACAACAGGTAGTTGTGAATGGCTTGCTCTGTTTCCTCCAGCTCACACACACAGAATTCCATGTATCGAATAGCTTCACTGATCTGTTGGGTGCTCCCACTTTGGCTGTAGTTGACGAGGGCAGGTATGAGCTTCCTGGCATCCAGTTTCGTGCCCATAGAGATCCAAGCATCAACCACCTTCTTGGGGATGTGCTGGATCAGAACGGGAGAGAACTTGTAAAAGAGTTTCTCATCTCTGTGTCTGGTAAGGACATTTAGGGCTTCATCATAGTCATCATGCTGGCAGTGATGGGCTACCACTCTCTCATAATCCTGCATAATAACTGAAAAATAGACCATGTGTTCCGTGTCCCCATGGCTTGCTAGCAACTCATAGATGGATGCTCGGTTATTGAACAGGCACTCTTTGTTTCTAGGGCTGCTCAAGAAGCTGCAGAACTTCTCCCGAGTCTCATCACAGAGACTCCTTTTCGAGGTGTCCCCTTCCAGAGCACCTAGCCGATTCAAGTAGAGTTCTGTTAACCAGGTGGTCAGCAAAGTTGTCTGGGTCTTTTCAGAGGACTTTAAGCTGGCCAGTTTCTTGAGCAGAAACTCCATCAATGCCTCCTCCTGCTTGGCTTCAATGAACTTAAGGGCAATCTCTTCAAAGTAGTTCTGGGTCAGTGCATAGCACTTGGCACTATCTAGGTACCTCTTGTTTTGGAAGGAGTGTTCTGCCTCTCTTGCCAACACAATATCCAGGCACTCAGGACGGTCTTTGCAGTACTCTTTGGCCAGATCAAACTTGTTAACGTTCATGTACATCTTCCACACGTCTCTGGACTCCCGTTGTACGTGGTAGCGGAATACAACTTTCTCTGTGTGGATCCAGATCTGCCCAACTGTGGGATCTTTGATCATGCGCTTCAACGAGCCAAACTTCTCCAAGAACAAGTCTTGGAAGACAACCTGCCCATTCAGAGTGCACACAGCCTTCACTCTGTCAGGTAATAGCAGCAGGAAGTGGAACTGGGTGAGCACTATGGAGATCGGCTTGTTAGCTGCCACGTCTACATCAGAGGGATACTCCCAGACCCGTTCATCGCTCAGAATAGAGTCGGGCCGTCCATAGTCCAATGTACCATACAAGACACCATTTCCCATCATCCAGGCAAAGGAGCGTGGGGAGGAGCGTAGCTTTGGTGTGTAAAATGCTATTTCGCTGTACCCAAAGCTGGCTGGGAACTCTCGGAAGCTGGGCAAGTGGTCTGCATGCATGCCAAACATGAAGCCAAAGCCCTGCTGCTCTGTCCCCTCAGGCACTTTGCCAACAAACTGGAAGAGTCTCTTACTAGTAGTGGCAATGATAAAACATTTCCCGTCGAGCCCTCGCTCTATTTCCAGACAGCAGACTTGGGTCGGCCCTGCCTCCTCCTCTAAGGAATAGACCAGTCGGAAATACTGGTCCGGATTAGTGCTGAAGAGACTTCCCTCGCTGACAGAGATCTCAGCCTCGTATATTTGGCCCTGGGCTGTCCCCACCAGGATAGGACCAGTGTTAGTCTCTGAACCGAGAAACTTGTTCCAGCCCACACTTTCAATCAAGTGACCTTTCCAGCGGGAAAGTGTCCGCACCTTTTGAGCACTTCTGTTCAAATACAGGCATTCACTAGTGTTCAGTGCAATCACAAGGTGAGATCCTGCAAAGGCATATAGCAAGTGAGAGATGATTAATGGGTGCAGGGTTAAAGGAACAGTGAACACCACAACCCAGGCAGCACCGCTACTACAAAGCGAGATTTCAGTGTTTTGTCTAACATGACTCTAAGAACAACCAGAAGTCAAGTTCCTAGAGTTCCCCCAGAAATTTGAATTCTTAAGAACCTGGGGATTGCCCTAATGGATGAGATCAGTGGTCCATTTAGCCTAGTATCACAACTGACAGTGACCCCACATACTTCAAAGGAAGGTGCAAGAAACCCTATACGAACAACTCTGGAATAAATGGCCCATAGAAAGTCCTGGCTGCTAATTGTTGTCATTAGGTTTTACATTTAATAAATGTTTCATCCCTGCTAGAGTTAACTGTGGATATTATAATTATAATCCTTTTTAGAATTCTGCTAAGCTCCTGACCTCCCAAGGCCAAAGGAGGCAATGGGCTCCAAAAATTAGATGTACATCATGTAATGAGAATTTTTTTACCAATTGTAATAAGCTAGCTCAAATCAGCCACATCTGTCAGTGAAGAACTTGGACAGTGGTTCAAATTCACCAAAATGTAAGGGGTGAGGCACAGTACTCTTCCTCTAACACTTGAGTATTAAATAGGCAGAGTCCCTGGTCAATAATTAGGTAGACTGAATTCATTCCCCAGGTGAACCACGTACTCCTTCCACACACAGAATAGAAACTGGAAGTCTTCCTTAAATAAATGCTTGTTTAGCACAATTATTGCATTTGTTATAAAGATTAAACAGCATTTTGCAATTTCCCCTACACCATCACCTCACCTGTGTGGTCCAAAAACATCCTGTAGACTCTGGCTTCATCCTTGCGTCCCAGCTCTACTTGATTAGGTTCATCTGCCTTGCCAAGATCAATCCTGCATGGAGGAATGATAAAGCAAGTTACCAAGAGGCAGGAGGAGCCCATGTAACTGCGGAAACAAAATTGTACCTTTTTCTTTTACAAAAGACCATGAATCTGCACCTAGTTTAGAGACAGGCTTTCCAAGCAACCCAAAAACAGGCTGTGAAGGCTTCAAGTCTTAAATAGTATGAGTTACCTGAAAAGGGTGTCTCTGCCAAGGCTCATACAGAGCTGGTTACAGGAGACCACAAGGCTGTTAATTTTCTCTGGAGGAGTGAAATCAATCCTTTGCTTGTTAAATATTGGAGTCTCCTTCTCCAGCCGAGCATTCACATACCCTAGGAAAAGTAAAAATACAAAAGTAGTTCAGAAAAAGAGAGACACCACCACAATGTAACCTAAAACAGGGAGCAGAAACAGGGAGGGCTACAGGAAAGTGAAGCGCTCCAGGATGTGGAATCATGGAGAGTAACATCTATTCTTTTCCCCAGGTGTATGTTTGAAGCTACAGTACAAATCTATTTGCCCATTCTGCCACAGTGCAGCAATTTGTCACATGGCACTAACTTGAAAATAAATAGACACAGCAAACCTTAAAGACTCTGGAAAAAACTGCACATTACAGTTACATTACAACTTCATAAAAAGGTGATGAAGAAGATGACATAGGAAAACAAATGGTCAACTATTGGAAAATCAGGTTATTCGTTAAAACACTGAAAAGTGGGCATGGTGCTGTACAAGATGCTAACATAGATGGTACCTGTGCTTTAGAGCACTTACAGTCTAATGAAAGAGTCAGAAATTAGAGGTGGCATTAGTTTAAAGTGTTTCATTTGGGGAGGATAAAAATTAATTTATCTTATTCAGTCTCGGATCCATGACACAAAAAAAGGCAGAAATTGAGATTATTCAAAAGATTAAAGATTTCCATAAAATTAATCATTTAATTGCCATAAAACAATTTAAGATCAGTGACTGCAGGCAATACAGCTGGAAGTCACAGCTAGATCAGTAAAAAAGTTTCAGAATACTTCTATAATGTTGTACATCCACAAAGCTCAACCACTTGATAAAGATGAAAAAGTACTGTTACTCCAATTTTACATTTGGGAGAAACTGAATCATGGGGCTCAGTGAATTAACTGAAGTCGCACAGCTTGCTGAGACTAGTACTCAAATCTGGTGAGTACCAGAATCAGTGCCCTAAACATGAAGCCACAACGCTACCCAACAAAAGCCAAAACTAGGTAGAACTGGCTTCCAATTTCATTACAAACTGAAAACTTAAGCCAGTGTCATCCAGTTCTGGAACTTTGGGCAAATCTGGATTGAATTTCAAGCAAGGCTAGGACAAATTAAGACTTGGGGTTTAAACCTGGCAAATGTGGTCATTTTGTCAGAGCTGCCCTCTGCATTTTAGGTCTGCTGAAGCCTGAAACTCAAAGTGAAACTCAGATGCGTGTGAACTGAAACTGGGAGTTAGAGGGGGAGTAGAAACCAATGACTTTCATATTGTTCTAGTCACAAGCTGATCTAAACTAGAATCACCACCACCACACTTCAACTATTTTGCTTTAAAAGCTCCACTTACACACTAGGGGACCACCAACCTGGCTAGCTTGGGAGACACCAAATTTAGATGGTGGCAGATTACTAAACAGGGCGGTCTGGATAGGGAGTGGGAGGAGAGAGTTTTACATAAGCAGCATGACAACATATTCTGCTACAGAAACTGGTTCAGAACAGGCTTATAGTTTTGTTTTCGTTCATAAAAGCTTTTCAAGTTTTAAAGCAGGTGCAGTGACCTCAAGAGAAGGCCAAGTACTAAGATAGTGAAGGGAGGAGGGTGAAGGACTAGCCAGGACAGGGGGATGGGAAATGTCTACATTAAGATAGGCAGGCTTTTAACACCACAAAGCAGGGTGGAAGAGTGGGATGACTGGTTTCATTTTTCTGAAGCTGGACAGGGGTCAGCTTTCAGAAGCTTAGGACAACCTAGAAGCACACAGTTTCCATGCCTAAATTAGGAGAGCAGCATTCAGAAGCTGCCCATGGTGGATGGACTCTAGCCAAAATCCACAGAGGAATTCAACTCTGCCACTGAACTGTAAAATAATGTGATAGTCACATGCAATAAAACATGAATGATACTCATTAGTAAAATCCAGGGGAAATACCTATGTCAACAAAAATATTGTATAAAAAAGCTCTCTCCATATCAGTCCTGTGATACAAGTTTTTCCTCTGCCATGCCCCCACAGGACACAATGTAACCCCTTGACCAAGAATGTTGCATCATTCCTCTAACAGAATGACCAGGCCACCTCAGGCTAGACAACAAGAAAGGACTGGTCATTTCTGGTTCCTTTCCTAGGTTAAATTTACACTGGCCTCCCTCCACAGATGGAAAACCACTGGCTCCACAGGGATTTCTAGGACAGTTATAGCCATGTAATGAAGGTAGCCTGGGAAAATCTTCACTTGCAAAGGATTTACAAGGTACACAAGATTACTCCTGGGGGAATTCTGCACCACTGTGCATGTGCAGAATTCATATTCCCTGCAGATTTCTTTTTCCTCCGCAGAAAATACATTCTGAAGGAGAGGTACTGCAGCTATGCCTTTCACCCACCAGGAGCTGCTGTGGTGCCAAAACATAGGGCAGCTGCTCACCAGCCGTAACAACCCATAGAGAGGACAGCCTGCATTCCTCACAGCGTCCTGCCCACAGACAGGTGAGAATGCACATATTGGGGGGAAAAGAGAGCAGGGCACATGGGGCTGCTGGGGGTCACAGACTGGGATTCAGAAAGGCTAGTGGAAGGATGGGGGCTGAATAGGAGTGGGGGTACAGGGCCACATGGGGACAGGGGGATGGGGGAGGGAGTGCATGGATACACGGGGACGGGGCAGATGAGCCTGACTGAATGGGAGAGGCTAGGGTCAGCTATGGTCTGTATGAGTGAGAGCCTGTCAAAAAAAATAATTCCTGAATTTTTTTTCATTGTCTGTATTGTTAGACAATACTTGCTGACAGGTATTTTTAAATAAGTTACCACAATAATTGATGCTGGCATGATTATAGTGTGTTATTCTGACAAATAAAATATGCAGAATTTTAAAATATTGTGTGCAGAATTTGTATCTTTTTGGCACAGAATTCCCTCAGGAGTAAAAGACAGAACATGGCTGTTGGAAACCAAGGCCACTGGCAGAAGCAGCAAAACAGCATGGCATAAAATTAAAAACACAGTGTAAGAGGAGGGTTAGAAAACCATTCGATTGGCAGGATAGGATTCTGTGGTCAGCCTAGCACTGTAGAGGCCGCAAATGCTCTACTGCCATGTGGGAGGGAGCAGAGTTTAGGCCTAGAGCTCTGTAGGCTAGCAGGGGCGTGGAACAGCACAGGGAAAGCACAAGCAGCCCCTATAGCCTTGTCCCTATGCTGTTTTCAGCAACTCTCCCACTACGGTCTAGCACCAGCATAGCCCAGTTATAGCACTGGTGTAGATGGACTGTCAGCATTTATCACTGCATCGTCTAGACCTGCTGCAAGCACAGTCAAATGACATGGAGACAAAAGTGCTGGCACCTTTTCTACCATTGCTCTGCCCCGGTTGCTGCACTGATGCTAGGTCAATAATGGCACATTCAAAAAATAGCAAGCTTAGAGATAGTCGAAGTGTGTGCATTGGAAGAGATGGGAAATAACTTCATGCTAATTATGCAACACCCCTTTTGGGTAGCACTTCATTACGCCTTTGTCTATACATTGTTTGACCATCCATTTACATGAGTCAGCACCCCCCGCTGCTGTGGGCACTTATTTCAGGCTGAGTGCCCTATTTTGGTTGTGATTAAGTCAGTGAGGAACTGATATAAGCAAAATTGAACAAGGACCCTTATCCTGAATAAGAGGGCTCATAACTAGTGGTCATACTGATTCTAGTTAAATCGGTGCTCAAATTGCACGTAGACCATGTAGGGTTGCCAACTTTCAGGAGTGGAGTTTCACTCTGATGGGAAAGTGATACAGACACCCATCACTGCAAAACAAACACATGGAATGGAGGACGATCAAGGCACAAGAATCAAGCCATTAAAATGAGATCTCTAAATCACATTAATTTAGAGTCAAGAGAGCCAGAAAAAAGTTAATTGCCCACTCAGGAAAAAATAAGGTTGTCTCAGTCAGATGACCAATGAAAATCTAACTCAGTAAAGAAAGGGACAGCTTAGCTTTTGGATGGAAGGTTTTACTGATTTAAAAGCTGTTTCATTTAAATGTATGCATGTATTTTGGATTCCTTGAGAGATTACCTGTAACAATGCAGTTAGTTGTATGTGCACTTCAGTCATTAATTTGAGATTTTTAATAAGTGATCTTCACCAGAAGGGGAGAAAGGCACTTTTTCAGCCTCTGTTCCTCTACACAAAAAGCTTGGGTAGGATTCAATTGGTTTTATTCCATCATATGTAGTTTTTCCTGACTTGAGAACTAGTTTTGGTTTGGAGTCTCATATTCCAAGCCCATGCCTCTGCATTCCTCTCACATGTGCACAAAAACACTTTTTAAAATGCACTTTACCTATCTGGGTTTAGGATTATAAATGTTGCACCTTCATTCAGATTTCTGGGTGAACCTGCTTTCTTTCTACCTCTCAGAGGCTGAAACATCTGGAGAAAGACAATGAAATAAGATCAAAAGACCTGGCTGGAGTTGGTAGTGGAGTAAGGCAGGCCATTTCATGTTGGGACTTGCAGAACCTGCAGTTTGCACTTCAGCCATCCCCAGCCTTTGCTCTTTTGGGATCTACATCTTTCTGAAATAGCATCAGTAAAAGCACAGCAGTTTGGCACCACTTCAACCAGCTCAACACCTCCCAAAATGTCAGGTACAATGTTATGGTTTGCTCTTATGTGGATGTGCTCTACATAAAGCTATTACTTTATTTAGTTCCCCAAACCAAGCTGTTTAGACTTCAGATCTGTCTGCAACTGCAGCCAATCAATTCACTTTCAAATCATGCTCAAAGTTACAACTAGAACCCTGAAGGGACATCCACAGATTTTAAAATGGTGATCAACATGGCTGCATCTCAACTACACCTGCAGTTAAACATGGTTCAGCTGCCCCCTTTGCTGACATCCATTTGTCAGCAACAGGTACATTTTTAGTGAAGACAGTCTATGACAGGGGTGGACAAACTACGGCCCACAGGCCAGATCCGGCCCCTCAGGGCTTTGGATCTGGCCCACGGGATTGCCCCCCATGGCACTGTGGGCCCGTGCCGCTCTCAGAAGCGGTCGGCACCACATCCCTAAAGCCCCCAGGCAGGGGGGCAGAGGGCTCCGTGTGTTTCCCTTGCCTCCAGGCACTGCCCCCTGCAGCTCCCATTGGCCAGGAACGGGGAACCATGGCTAATGGGGACTTCGAGGGAGGTACCTGGACTTGCGGCAAGGGAAAAGCACATGGAGCCCTCCGCCCCCCTCGTCCCCCAGGGGCCACAGCGCTTCCTGGAGTGGCACAGGGCCGGGGACAGGGCAAGCATGCAAGTAGCCTGCCCTGGCGCATGCCGCTGCCACCCCAGAGCTGCTTTACGTAAATGGCACCAGGCCAGAGCCCGAACCCCTCCTGCCCCCTGTCCCCCAACTCCCTGCCCTAAGCCCCCTGCCTGCACCTCGCATCCCTCCTGCACCCCAACTCCCTGCCCTGAGCTCCCTCGTACACCCCGCACCCCAACCCCTTGCCCTGAGCTCCCTGCTACACCCTCCACCCCTGTGCACTACAACCCCCTGCCCCGGCCCTGCATACAATTTCCCCACCCAGATGTGGCCCTCACCACAAAAAGTTTGCCCACCCCTGGTCTATGATAACTGAAAAACTACTAAAGAGATGATATTGCAGGAGTCAAGAGTGAAAGAAGAGAAACAGGTAAGGAAAGGAATTGTCTCTTAAAACCATTCTGTTTTCATTAACTTCCAATTAGCACCAAAATAATTAACATTTAGGGTAGGGGGAACCTCTGTTAGAGATTCAGAACCCTGACTTCAATTAAACTTAACCAAATAAAGGTCACAAGCCGTATTTTAAGAAATATGAGCTTCAGTGTATGGACTATGTTTAATTTGTTCTCTCTGTTTATCCCAGATGATACTCAAAACCTTTTAAGAGATTAGAATTTAACTAACATGGGGTGCCAGTCAGAGATACTTTCAGAAGCTTATGCCTATAGATTTTTAACTGAACAAAGAGATGCCAACTTCGCAGAGTGGCCTGCACTGAAATGGCAATGCTAGATAGAACGTAGTCCTTTTAAAGCTAACTAGATCTCATATCTAATTCAACCTTATATAGTGGCAGTAGGGGAAACCACACGTGAAACTCAAGATTCACAAGTTTGATTAATAGGGGATGTACTATATAATTGCCCCTCTAGCTAGCTAGCTACTCATTCATATTGCGTAGCTGGCATAACCCATCACATAATTATTGTATATTACATTACACAGGTGGACATACATAATGTAGGTGCCAGCACTTCACAAATCATGGGATAAAGTTTCAAACCCACACATTGCTTTCATACCACACTTCTGAAGTGGTAACCATTCTAATATGAAATCAGCCTGTGTGAGTTACACAGCCATTATACACCTGATGGAAACTATGTTGTCTGCATCCAGTATACTGGTAAGTTTCCCTGGGCTAGGCAACTAACATGATGTCACTAAGCATCATACACACAAAATGTTTAATAGTTTCTACAGTCACTCAAGTTCCCCAAAAAAGAAAGGACCAAAAAGACTAAGAAACTGATTAAAAAACAAAATCAAGAAGTAAGTGGCACAGACAGGAGGCCTCCTGTGAGACACTACTGCCACAAATTTGGATTGACAAATGGAGAAGCAGTGGTTAGAGGTCACCCCAAGCTCATAACTTTAAAACCATTTCACATTCTCTCTTTTGCCACCTACAAAAGTGCATTAATACAGCACAGTGGTATTTTAGGATTAAGTCATTTCCCACCTCACAGAATAATTTCACTCTAAATAAAGGTTCTCTATAGTCAGAATTTCAATTGCAATGAAGCAATTTGGGACTGGCATCCTTCTTCCTCAAACAGTTTCACTCTATAACCAAGTTCAAGCTAAGCTCTAAACATAGGGCCCTACCAAATTCATGGCCATGTAAAACGCTTCACAGACCACAAAATCTGGTCTCCCTCTATGAAATCTGGTCTTTTTTGTGCTTTTACCCTATATTATACAGATTTCACAGGGGAGTCCAGTGTTCCTCAAATTAAGGGTCCTGACCCAAAAGGGAGTTGTAGGGGGTCATAAGGTTATTTTAGGGGGGTCACAGTCTCACCACCCTTACTTCTGCACTGCCTTTAGCTGGAAAGCAGTGGCTTTTGGCCAGGCGTCAAGCTCTGAATGGGGTGCCCTGCAAGCACCCACACAGAAGTAAGGGTGGCAATGCCATACCACGCCATGCCGCCCTTACTTCTGCGCTGCTGCTGGCTCTGCCTTTAGAGCTGGGCTCCCAGCCAGCAGCTGTCGCTCTCTGGCCATCCAGCTCTGAAGGCAGTGCCACCGCCAGCAGCAGCACAGAAGTAAGGGTAGCAATGCCACAACCCGCCCTACAATAACCTTCTGACACACACACACACACCCGCCTCCTTTTTGGGTCAGGACCTCTACAATTACAATACAGTGAAATTTCAGATTTACTTATCTGAGATCATAAAATTTGCAATTTTTAAAATCCTATGACTTCGAAATTGATCAAAATGGACTGTGAATTTGGTAGAGCGCTATCTATACACAATGGAGTATCTGAAAGAACCAATGTACTATAACATTGTGTTCACAGGTCAAGTACACAGATTGCATTTGTGATTACAAAAATACATCTGCTCATTTTCTGTACTTCAGGTATTAGCAAGGCTTCCATTTGCTAAACCTAATGTAAAATTAATTTCCTTGCAACTGCCTCAACATGTAGTATAATAGCAGATATCCAATGTGCACCCAGAAAGAGTCAGATCAGCATCACACGATGGAGTGCCCTCTTTACACTATAGCCTCTATCTTTGGTACTTATAGTGACAAATTAAGGCCCTAATTGTCCCCATATAGAGAAAACTTGGAAAGATGGGAACACTGAGAATTCATTCAAAGTACTGCATGATGATATTAATAATTTGCTTTTCTATAGTATCACCATAGAATCTGAAAACGCATTACAAACTAAGCCACACAACTATCCATGAGATATTATTACACCCATTTAACAAAAGGGAAACGGAGGCAAGGAGAGATTATTTACTCTCAGTGGCACAGGAAGCCACTGGCAGACTTGGGAACAGAACCCAAGTCTGACTCTGCAAACTATTTAACCAGTAAGATCTCAATGCATAGTGGTCCCGGAGCAGTTCTCATGCTCTGACCTGCATAAATGATCAAGTGGACCCAGCCCCTTACCAGAGTGCGGGATGCCCACGTTGGCGCGGCTCTGCTGCAGAGAGGCTGAGCGGGACAGCGAATCTTCGTACTCGTCCAGGATGGAGGCCATGGCTGCAGCTGCCGCCCCCTCACCAGCCGGTCCCGGGGCCCCGCCACCCACTGTGCTCCCTGACAGGAGACACCAGGCACCCCCTCAACTCATCCCGACACAGCTAAGGGGTTAGACACAACACCTCCCTGCAGCCCTCGCCCGCCTACAAACCGGGGCCGCAGCTTCCCTCCTGCAGCCCCCGCCCGCCGACAGACCGGGGCCGCAGCTTCCCCCCTGCAGCCTCCGCCCCGCCCGCCGACAGACCGGGGCCGCAACTCCCGTCCCTGCAGCCCCCGCCCCCCGACAGACCGGGGCCCCAACTCCCCTCCTGCCGCCCCCGCCCCCCGACAGACCGGGGCCCCAACTCCCCTCCTGCAGTAGGTCCCGGCGGCGGGAACTCCCCTTCCCTGTAACCGATCCCGCCCCTTCTGTCTCCCGTTTCTTCACTAGGAGCCCCCTCACTACGGCCCGGCTACTTCCGCAGCAGCTCAGCTGACCCGCCCCACGTGCCCTGAGCGCTTGCAGGCAGCCGTGCTTCCTGTTTCCGGGCTGCTGCGCGCGGGGCGGGGCGTGTTCCTCACGTGAACTAAGCGGGAGGTCTCGCGCCTGTATCTGGCTTAGCTCCGCCCCTCCTTGCGAGGCTCGTCCACCTAGTCGGGCTCAGGTGGGGCAGTTTCGCTCGTTCGCTCCAGGCCTTGTCCCTGTGCTCGCGCTTGTCACTGACAGTGCCGCCTAGGGAGCCACCGGCCGGCGGGCAGGGACTGCAGTACACGCTGTGTCAGCCAATCGCCGATACCGCCTTCAGCTTGGATGTGCGTCCCCAGGCTAGCCCGGCCAACTGCCTGGAGGGAGGGTCTCATCCCACTCTTTCATACTGGGAGGCTGGGGTGACCAGGTGTCCTGATTTTATAGGGACAGTCTTGCTATTTGGGGGTGTGTCTTGCACAGGTGCCTATTACACCATCACCAGCACCACCTGCTGTCCTGACTTGCTGTCTGGTAACCCTAAGGGGAACAGGTCCTGCGTGTTGCCTAAAGACAGAGCAATCCCACACTGGATCGAATGTTAGCGCTCAGGAGTTCTCCGGCAGTGTTTCTCAACGGGTGGGCAGCGGCCCTGAGGCAGGGGGCTCATATAAGGCAGTTAAGGGTTGTGTGTCCTGGAAAACTGTAAAAATCTAAAGCAAACTCTTAGGCTTGCTCCCTGATTCCCAGTGTGCTTCAAGTCAAGTGTTCTCTGTTGACTCCTAAAAATATACACATAATTATATAAGCTTATAATTGATACATTTTTTACTCTTACTGTATAGTAAATATAAAAGAGTCACAAACGTTTTTTTCAAATATAGAGTTACCAGATTGAAAAGGTTGAGAAACATTGACCTGTCCAATGCCACCTTAGCCAATAAGAAAATCCTTTTTAATGTAAAGGGCTCTGTTCTGATTAGGCATGGCGGGTGAGGTAGTATCTTTGGCTACATCTACACTACAGGATAAATTCAAATTAGCTTAAACCGATTTTATAAAACAGATATTATAAAGTCGATTGTGTGCATCCACACTAGGCACATTAATTTGGTGGTGCGCGCGTCCATGGTCCAAGGCTAGCATCGATTTCTGGAGCGGTGCACTGTGGGTAGCTACTGTAAAATAATGAGGCCAATAACGTCGATTTGCGTCCACACTAACCCTAATCCGATATAGTAATATCGATTTTAGCGTTACTCCTCTCGTTTTGTAGGAGTACAGAAATCAATTTAAAGAGCCCTTTAAATCGATATAAAGAGCAATGTAGTGTGGACGGGTGCAGCGTTAAATCGATTTAACGCTGTTACAATCGGTTTAACAGCGTAGTGTAGATCAGGCCTTCTATTGGACCAACTTCTGTTGGTGAAAGAGACATGCTTTCCAGCTTATACAGACTTCTTCCAGTTCCATTCTGTTCTGATGGTAAATTGCAGTCCAAGTGGATTAATACAACTCATTATTTTAGATGTTTTTCTCCTTTCTGGACCCATGACTTAATTTTAGCATTAAAAGCTGAGTTTAAAAATACCAACCATCTTCTACAATATGTTATGATAGTAACTTAGAGATGGGCCCATACTTGAACCTCATAGCAAACCCCATGAGGTTTCATCATTGTGGGGTGTTTGGATTTCAGTGCCTAAATCCAAATCCCTATTCATGGTGTTTTGGTTCTTGATCAGACCCAAACTAGAAGAGGTCTATTTTCTTATTTTGGTTTGGTAGACAATGGCTGAATTTGTGAGATTACGGTCATTTTGGGCTGAAATCTCATGAGATCTGTTTGATTTCAGTGCTGTTAAATTGGAAGCCAGACCTTAG
Organism: Chelonoidis abingdonii; assembly: GCF_003597395.2. Classification (NCBI taxonomy): domain Eukaryota; kingdom Metazoa; phylum Chordata; order Testudines; family Testudinidae; genus Chelonoidis; species Chelonoidis abingdonii. Next base: position 91,538,984 of record NC_133772.1, read on the forward strand.
CCTGGATTTGAAATGAAACTTCAGCCTAAACCTAATCCAGATTCTGAACTGAACATCTGTTAGCCCATCTGTTATTCCACCTCCAATGCTTATTCAATTTACTTACAAATGTTTTAAATAATTATAGTGCTAAATTCATGAACTCAAGGTTTACAGACAGGAGTTGTTTTTAAGTTGGTAAAAGCATGCAATGCATTTTTCAGTTCTTTTGGGTGTCTAGGAGTTTGTAGACAATTAGGTGACTCATTTTTGCAGGGTTTTGCCAAAAAACAAAAAAAGAGAAAAGAAAACAAAAACATAAGCTTTCTCCAGCAGGTGGCAACATGCACCTGAACAATGAAGAACATACATCTTCACTGACACAGGACCATACTCATTTCTGGTGCAAGTTACATAAGGGATGAATTTGATCTCCAATCTTTGGCTTAAAAAAAAAGAGACTAGTAGGACTAATATCTATGCTTATTTTTGAGAGGCCTTTAAGAAAGCATTTTTGGAGAGAAATTTGTATTTCATTTTCATTTATTCTGATTTAATATTAAAATTCATGCAGGATTTTTATTTTATTTATTCATTCATTGCCTCTGTATGAAGCTAGGATGACAGTGCATAGCACAGCCAAGCAATGTCTGTGCATTCTTCTATGTCATCACTTTTAATTCCAGGAAAGAATAGAGAGGGTCATTGATCCTGAGACTGAGAGAACTATGTGCTAGTACTTTCTCTGTATGCTCCATAAATGTGTTCTGTGAAAGTCATTTAAAAATCAGACATCCCCATTAATCCAAGTACTAAATATGATACACAGGAGCTTAAAATGTTTTTATTGCTAGTGAACTCAAAAAATAAGCAATTCCTATTAATTGATCAAGGAAAACATAAGTACAAGCAAATATTAGATTTGTCTTCCTTCTTAATTTAAGACTATAGAGACCCAGGTAATTTATTTGTGGCTTTCTGGCTCTTTGTAGATTGCCAATGGGGCCCTAGCTGTCACAAAATTTGGGGACCTCAATTTAAATCCACTTGTGGTATACAGTTTGTCTACAAAGAGAATCTGATTTCTTGTTTTGCACCTTATATAACTGTTCATGCCTCTGCAAAATGGTATAAAATGCGAGGAAAAAAGAATGGTTGCGTTTTACACCCACTTTGCAATCACTATTTGCAGATGTAAATGACTATACAAGGCACATGGCAATGGAGGATCAAACCCAGGATCTCCTCTTCACCTTTTTGTCTATGGAAATGGTAAGACATCTTTCCAGAGTTCAGGGGGATGTGCAATGAGGTGTCTGACATGATGCATGATGAATCAGCATTAGTTGTCTCTCTCGTTAAAATAATTATTATGAAGGTGACTGATGGGGAAGATGTGTGTGTGTCTCAGCTTCTCTAGCAGGTCTCAGTTTCATCAGGTCTCATTTACCCTGACGCATCTGTCTCACCACCTCTGCATCTCTCCTAGCCTGCATCTCCAGCTGTTCTGCCCTGGTGTCTTATAGCTTCCTCTTTGCTTTCATCATTTTTATGTTCCTCATTTTTCCTGTACCAGAATCTATCACCTGTAGTTGCAACTTTGTACTTCCTCAGAGAGTTGCAGATATGTGACCACAGTGCACCCTTGTGTATCTGCAGTTGCAACTAGTCTGATTGAATGTGACTAGACAAAAGTGAACATAAAGTGTGCTCAGTAGCTGGTAACGCTTGCTGCCAGTGGTTTTTATGAATTTCTCTCACTCCAGAAGGAAGAAACCCAGGTATTTTTAAATCTAGGCTCCATCTTCATAGGTATACGTGGGCTCTTTATAGTGCACAGCTCCTATTGGCCAGCTGTCTGCAGGACGAGCGCTAGAGTTTTTCGCGCCCTAGTCGCATGGCCATTTCGCTGCTCCTGCGGCTCCGGTGGAGCTGCCGCAGCCATTTCTGCAGAAGGTCCGTTGGTCCGCGGCTCTGGTGGACCTGCTGCAGCCGTGCCTGCGGGAGGTCCACCAGAGCCATGCAGGACCAGCGGACCGTCCGCAGGGATGCCTGCGGCAGCTCCACCAGAGCCGCAGACCAAGGGACCCTCTGCAGGCACAACTGCGGCAGGTCCACTGGAGCCGCCTGCCGCCCACCCCCGGCAAAATGCCACCCCCTGAAAATCCTGGCGCCCTAGGCGATTGCCTAGTTCACTTCAACGGAAGCGCCGGCCCTGGCTGTCTGGCCTCCCTTCAGCCTAGGAGTCAGACATGCTGGTCTTTTCTGGGAGCCACCTGAGGTAAGCACCACCCAGCCGGGGCTTGCACCCCTCATCCCCTTCTACACCCCAAGCCCCTGCCCCCTCCCTGAGTCCCCTCCTGCACCCAAACTCCCTCCCAGAACCCGCACCCCCTCCCACACTCAAACCCCCTGCCCCCTCCTGCACTCCAAACCCCCCAGCTTCAGCCCAGAACCCGTACCCTCTCCTGTACCCCAATCCCCTACCCCAGACTCAGTCCAGAGCCCCTTCCCACACTCAGGACCCCTTGGCCTCACCCCCCAGCCCTGAGCCTGTACCCCCACCCCAGGCCCAGCCCAGTGAAAGTGAATGAGGGTGGGGGAAAGCAAGCAAGGGAGGGAGGGGGATGGAGTGAGTGGGAGCAGGGCCTCAGAGAAAGGGCAGGGCAGGGGGGTAGCCTTGGGGAAGGAGATGGGGCAAGAGTGTTTGGGTTTGTGCAGTCAGACAGTTGGCAACCCTAATTAACTCTGCTCGAGACAGTGTTAAAAATTGCAGTGTGACTGTTGCACCATGGGTGGCAGCATAGGCTAACTGCATGAGTACAAGCCCACCTTACTCCTTGAGTGGATACACTGCTATTTTCAGCCTGCTAGCTGGAGCAGAGCTAGTGCGTTTGTCTACCGAGCTGGGAAGCACGCTTCCAGCTGCCATATAGACAACCCTAACGGTTTCTATATAGGACCTTGGCAGATTCCAAATATTGTAAAGATGCCCCTTTGTCCTTAGACTTAGGCCTTGGCTACACTTGCAAGTTGCAGCGCTGGTGAGGAGGTTACAGCTCTGCAACTTACTCGGTGTCCACACTTACAAAGCTCAGCCAGCGCTGCAACTCCCTGTCTGCAGCGCTGGCTGTACTCCTGGTCTGCTACGGGTGTAGCGAATCCAGTGCTGGTGATGCAGCGCTGCTCATCAGGTGTGGACACTCACCAGCGCTGTAATTGGCCTCCAGGGTATTA